>NC_071503.1:62079504-62382534 GCF_028408465.1 Anastrepha ludens | reverse complement strand
TTTAATACAGGTCATCAAAGAGTGATAACTGTTGCATAATTTGCACGAAGGTGATCGTTTCGGTTCAGTGAGAAAGGAGTTGGTTTTACTCCTGAAGTTGAACCTTTGAGGGGTTACTGCTGTGTTTCGTGTGTTGAAACTGGGTTGAGGGGGTTTTGTTTATTCGGCTTATATGTGTTTAGCCGTTCGATCACTTCCTATCGTGTGATGAGGAACTTGTCTATTTGGCACCAGAGGGGTAATTCCTTTATGGAATTAAGAGAAGGGTCCCAACTTTTTGTGGAAACTCCATTTGCTTTAAGGGTAGACAGACAGTTGTTAACTCTAGTCTGAATTTGTTGGATTTTTTCTCCATTTTCAGTATTTGCGGGCTGGAGATTGAATAGGATTTTTATTTGATTGTCAACCACTATCCTACGATTTTTGTAGCGAGATTTGACGGCATTCCAAGCTAGCTCGAAATTGATATCATTATGTACCTAATTTCTTTTAATTAGCGTAGCCTTCTCATTAGTTTTTTGTCCTAAGTGGTATAGTTTTTGAGCCTGAGATAATTTGGGATAATTTATGTAAACTGCTGTGAACTTGTCTCTAAATGATAGCCAGTTTTCATAATCGCCATGAAATACTTCCGTATCACAAGCAGGTACTTTGAGGTAATTTTGGGGTTCGGGTTGTGTTTGGTTCATCATGATGGTGGATGGGCAGCTGCTGGTGGGTTCCGATATTTGTTGGAATTTCCTACGTTTTGAGCCCGGCTTCTGTGTGATCTTATTCACCTATGTTCCTACATATTTCGCAGTATTTGTTTAGTCGAGAAATTTCATAAAGAAATTTCTTTTGTTGCTGGTGTATGTCCTCGTCTTCGGCCTGAGATCATGATCCCGTTTTTGGGTCTTGAATTTGGAGAGATTGGAGCTTATCAGGTTTATCTTCCGCCATCATTCTAGGGTTTATATATTATTTTGGGTTTTCGTTGGAGAAATTCAGAAAGAAAACAAAAACGAGAAGCCGTAATGGGAAATAATGTACGAAAATATTTAAATTTTATTTGCTTTTTATTTAATATAATTTCATTTTATTTTATATAACCTTATTATAATAAATATTATTTTATTGGGTTTTATTGAATCACCCTTTACTTTATTGAATGTTTATTCAATTTTCTCTTATGGAGTCACACGAGCGGTGAGTGTATACCGACGGTATGTGTACCCAAGAATGATAGAAAGAAGATTGCGCCCATCTAGAGTGCGTGACGTCACGTTTGCTGAGTTGTGCAGTGTTGCCAACCATTTGCTCTTCACAATAAATTTAATGTTTTTTTATACCCAAAATGCAAAAAATTTTAAGTTTCGTGTTTGTTTCTTTTTTTTAATTTAAAGCTACCGAAACTTTAAGTTAAAAAACAACCTATATTATTAAACAAAAAAGGTTAAAAAGGGCCATTCTGAGAAGATTTTAGTGCTAATGAAAATTTTTTTACTTTTATAAAATTTGATAATTCTTCTCTCAACTCTTCTTAAGATTGAAAACCTTCTTACACAATTTAAAAAGCGTTTGAACTTACTGAATGCGAATTAAAACCATAGAGGTGTAATCGTTTCTTCCGGTCATCAATCCTTAGTGAGACATAGGACATTAAGAGTTGTATTCATTGTAAAAATAAGCAACAAAATACCAGAAAATACTAAAGAAACCATACTGACATTTTTACAAAAAGAGTACCTTATCTAGTTACATAACTTCAAATATAGCAAAAAAGTCGTTCCCTTAACAAAAGAGTCTCGCTTAACAAAAAAATACCAGTCTAACGGTTAGACGCGATAGAAGTGAAACCTTCCGTAAAACAAACTGAGAGAGAATGAGACGAAAGCAGCATTAGGAGCGGGATAATTATAGGTTCATTATTCATTGCTATAAAGTTCATATTTTATTTTCTTCATTTTATTATTATTCATCCTCAATGTTTTCAATTTCAACAAATGATACGAGTGGCTTATGATAGCTAAAATATGATACAAATACTTTGGTTTCGATGTTGTCAACATATCTTTGAAATACCGCGTCAATTGTTGTTTTTGATCGTGTTGTCGATTCAGTGCGATTGTTACACATTTTTAAATTGAATGTTGTTTTGAGAAAGTCAATTAAAGGAACCGCTGTGTCCAATGCAAAATTTACGTAAAATCGCCACTTAAAATCATTGGAACTTTATCGTAATCTTTCCTAAGTATCCGCGATACTTCTGGTGTATACTTTATTAAATTTTCGTGAATGAATTCCGTGATGCTATTTATTGATTGATTCGGTGAAATATAAATTGCCACAATTAAAACTGTTTTTCCATTGCTCAATCTGGTTTCGCATGCACATATTTCTCCCACTTTAGAGAGCTGAACAGACAGTGATTCTAGTTGCTGTGCATTCAGATCTATCTGTGGAGTTACAATACGAGCACCTTCATTTTGATTGTGGTATATTGCAACACCGCCTGCAATTGCGGTAAATATTTAAAAATGAAAATATTTACGAATATAAAAATACGGACGCAATACAGCACTCGCGGTTGCTATTATGAGCGTCGTAACGCGTATATTACACAGACGTACTAACATACACACAAACATTCGTAGGATGCTTGATCTAAGCAAGTATTAGGTAGTGTAGTATAGGTATACAAAATGGCTTCTCGCTCACCGTGGCTCCGTAATACGCAGGCGCGCACACATACGCACTAGCATACATACAAACATACATACGTATGACGCTTGAACTAAACACCAAAGCCAGTAATAGGCAGTGTAGTATACACACTACAATACTCACTATACTAGCGTGGCTCAGCAGTACGCAGCCACACACATATACGTATATCAACATATAACGCTTCGTAGTGTCGCTTTTTCATTTCATCGAGTCTCAAATCACTCCCAACGATTCTAAAGAAGTTTTCACTTCAAAAAACTCATAAATTAATTTGTACATAAGCATAACACATTTATTTAAAAAAAACGCACATTTTAAAGACAATTTGTCACGCATACAAAGTTCTTTAAGTGATTCAATAAAAATTTGTTGGGTTATTTTCTTTAAATGGGCATTTTAGTGCGAGAGAGAGATTTGACTGCCGAAAGCAGAAGAGCACCAACAACACCTGCAATCGCGGGCAATGACACCAGATGTTAAAAAAAAGTAAAGCTAAATAAAACTGGGTGGATTAATTAAATAATTATTAAAAAATGTATATTTTACAAAATTATAAACATTACATTTTAATTAGAACAGCTGGAAAAATGTCATGAAGAAAAAACTAAAACTCCGAGACTAAACAACAAAAAAAAAAATGCTAAATCAAGTTACGAAAATGGTAATCTGGCCATACTGGAGCTAAAATCAGGTAACTAGTTGTCAAATTCGCTGAGAGCAAAGTAACGGGACCACGATAGGCGCTATCTCATTATTCTCTCCATCGTGTGTATACCTACATACATACACAATAGCTGCTTATACGCTTCAAGAGAACTAATTGCAGCAATGGCACGAGCATTCTCTGATTGAAGAGCAGCGATTTCCGTAAGAACTCTTCGCAGCCTGATTTCAGATCTATTTTCTGGGACTGGTTTTGGCACTTGTTGCAGAGAACGTTAATGTATAGAGAAGTCTGAATGACGGGAACGCACGGAACGCGCGTAGTTCACCACCGACATATTTTCCACCAAGGTAGGTAGGTAGGTAGGGTGGTTGTCGTAAGACGCACTTAGACCTTCAGCAGGTCCATTGTGATACCACTGGAGCTTATCCTTACTCTACGTGTTCCCTTTTAAACCATCCGGTTGCTTTAATAAACGTTAGTTTTAGATGGGCTATATCCGCTACATCGGTTAGAAATGCTGTATCGAGGGTGCGCAGCCTTCTCCTAGCTAGGCTTTCACACTCACATAAAAGGTGTCTGACTGTTTCCTCTTCTTCTGTATTTAGACAGCTTCTACAGAAATCGAAGTAAGGTAGTCCTAACCTTCTAGCGTGGCTGCCTATTAAACAATGACCAGTTAAAACACCTATCATTTTTCTTATAGATTCTCTGTTGAATCTTAGCAAGATCTTCGATTGACCGCTGTTCCAGTTCGGCCATGTCTGTCTGCTTAGTTCGCATGTTGTGAGGTTTTGCCAGATTGTATTTACCTTTTTGATGGTTTCCCTGTCTATAAGTAATTTACAAGTGGCTATGGGCATGGGTATCAGCGCCTTATCCGGTTCGAGATCGAGCGTTGTACCGGTTCTTGCAAGTTCATCCGCCTTACAATTTCCTGCAATGTTCCTGTGGCCTGGTACCCAGATAAGGCGCACCTTGTAGCACTTAGATACGTCATCTAGTAGTTTAAAACATTCTAGAACTGTTTTTGACGAGTGCGGTTTTGATTCCAGCGCTTTTATTGCTGCTTGACTGTCCGAGTAAATGAAGACTTCATTTGTGGATAATACTCTCGTTTTTATTTCTTTAAGCCCCTCTTTTATGGCAGTGACTTCCGCCTGTAATACACTGCAATGATCAGGTATGCGAAATGATTGGCATACTCCGAGTTTGTCGGAGTAGACCCCTCCACCTACTTTGTTATCCAGTTTTGAGACATCTGTGTAGATGTTTAAGTCATTTATCTTAACAATGAGCCCGTTATCCCATTCCTCTTTGGAAGGAAATACTGTGACAAAGGATTTACTAAAATTGGTGTCCTTGGTCCTACAGAAATCCGTTGTGCTGGGAATGCAGGGGAATTGTTCTAAAATTGAAGAGTGTCCTCTTTGGTTCGTTCTGAGTAGGCCGATTTCTCTTAGTCTGAGAGTTGCTTTGGCAGCTGCTTGCTTACCGTACTGCTCTATTGGTAAAATGTTAAGCATGATATTTAGTGCATCTGTGGGTGTGGTTCTGAGGGCCCCGCAGATGCAAAGACTGGCCATTCTTTGTACATGTGCCATGGTTCTTATAATGTACAATTTATCTAAAGCTGGCCACCATACTAATATGCCGTATGTTAGGATAGGTCTGACAATTGCCGTGTAAAGCCAGTATACGATAGATGGGGAGAGACCCCAACTTAGTCCTATCAGCTGTTAACAAGAGTATAGTGCTATTGTCGCCCTTTTTACTCTATCTTCGACATTTGCCTTCCATGTTAGCTTTCGGTCTAGTATTAGACCTAAGTAGCGGGCCTCATCACTAAATGACAGTGTGGTTCCACCTAGAGTCGGAGGAGTTATATTTGGAATTTTGTGTTTCCTGGTAAATAGGATGAGTTCAGTTTTGTTGGGGTTGACGCTTAACCCATTTGCTTTTGACCAGTTTTCAACCATGTTTAGTAAATCCTGCATGACTTCTATAAGTGTATTGGGGAATTTCCCCCTTACTACCATTGCAACATCGTCCGCATATGCTACAACGTGTTGTCCTCTCACCTCTAGGCTCTTTAGCAATGAGTTTAGTGCCAGCACCCATAGGAGAGGGGACAGCACACCGCCTTGAGGTGTTCCTCTGCTAACTTTTTTCTTGATCTCTGAGGCCCCTAGGGTTGCGCTCACAAATCTGCTCAAGAGCATGTTTTTGATGAACTCAACCAGAGCGCCAGAGATCCCGAAATCCGTCAGTGCCTTTATTATGGTATCCGGTAGGATGTTGTTGAATGCGCCCTCGATATCTAGAAGGCTACCGTGTGAATTCTTTATTATACATTGACTTCTCGATTTCTGTAACAAGTGAGTTAAGGGCTGTTTCAGTTGATTTCCCTTTACAGTACGCATGTTGTGAGATGCTGAGCTTATTAGGGCTGATGTTAGCCCTAATATGCTCTTCTAAAATTCTTTCTAATGTTTTTAGCAGAAAGGAGGATAGGCTTATTGGCCTGAAATCCTTAGGTGTTGTCTGTGAACTTTTTCCCGCTTTAGGGATAAAGACCACTTTTACCTCTTTCCATGTTGATGGGACACTTTTCAGTTTCAGAGCGGCCTTAAATATGGCCGTCAACCACTCCATGATGTAGTTGAGTGAATGTTGTATTTGGGCCGGGAATAATCCATCTGGGCCCGGTGATTTAAATGGTTTGAACGTGTTCACTGCCCAGGTTATCCTAGTTTCAGTGATTATTTCTTCAATGTCAGAGTTTGGTCTTTTGTACCATTGTTGATTAATACGATAGATGATTCGTTGCTGGGAAAGTGTGTGTCCACTAGCAACTTCAAAGTTTCGTCACTCGAAGTAGTCCAACTCCTGTCCGGTTTTTGGAGGTATCCGGTGGGATTGTGTTTTTTTGAGAGGATTTTGCGCAGTCTGGAAGCCTCTGTGGTTCCTTCAATTTCTCCACAGAACGTTCTCCAACCAGACCTTTTCGCTTTCCTAACTTCTTTTTTGTAAGTTTTTAGTTTACTGTAGTAGCAGTCCCAGTCTTTACTCTCTCGTGTCGCTTTAGCTCTATTAAACTGTTTTCTGCTGTCGTTTCTTAATGTAGACAGGTCTTCTGACCACCAGGGCGGCTTTTTCTTCCCGTTATACCTAATTAAAGGGCAAGCCTTGTTTAGCGCAGCTCTACAGACCTCCGTAAGGGTTTGTACGTGTTCGTTCAATGATTCTCTGTCTTCAATAGTAATATTTTGGGGATTGGAAGTTCCCGTTTATATATATGCCAGTTGATCTTTTTCAAGTTCCTGTGGCGGGTGGGGCCCGTGGGTTGTTTCCCCCAAATTTTATTTCTATGTAGCGATGATCGGAATAAGAGTGTTCATTCAGAACCCTCCACTGCGTCATCTTTCCGTAGATGGTTTGACATGCTGGCGTAATATCAAGAACTTCTTGTCTATTGCGCGTAATAAATGTAGGTTCGTTGCCTTTGTTACACACTAAAAGCTTACTACATATAATATAATTAAAGAGAGACTCACCTCGTTCGTTTGTATCCGAGCTCCCCCATATGGTATGGTGGGCATTGGCATCACCTCCTAGTACTAGTTTGCGATTGTGAGCTTTGCAGTCTTCCACAAGGCTTCTTATTAGCGGCGACGGCAGTGGACCTGTGTCGTCTCCGGCAAAATAGAACGAGGTTAGCCAGATGTTGCTTCCGCTCACTTACCAGCTAACCGTCGTAGTATCTGCGTTACTGAAATTTTGAATCATAAATATATTAAGATGTACTTTTGCCATTATGCATGCTCTTTTAGTACCTTCACAATTGGTCTTGTATACTTTAAAACCTGATGTCCTCAGACCGCAGATTTCGCCATTCCGTACCCAGGGTTCCGGGATGAGGACTACATCCGGCTGATCTTCTGCCAGACGATCCAGGAGGGCAAGGCAGGCTTCTTTACAGTGGTGTAGGTTTATCTGTAGAAGATGCTTCAGCTATTAGCGTTATGTCTGGGTCTTCTTTGCTTTCGCATAAAAGTTCCCTTTCGAAATACTTACGCTGTTGTGTGGTATACTTACCCTCCCGTTCGAAGGCCAACCTCCCTAAGCCCATTTCTGAGCCTGAAGAGGCGTATTCTTCTTCGGTGGGCTGGTCGTCTTCGCTCATTGGCTCGGTTTCGCTCTTGGGTTCCAGTTCGCCCATGGGCTTTTCACTTTCTTTCGAGGCGAGGAACTCAATTGCATCCGTGTCGGTTTTATAAATGTGGAGCTTCACCTTTACAAAACCGTATCTCAGTTGTCCATCGCATTTCGCTAACGGTTCAATTGAGTTCTCTGTGAGGAGCAGGAGAGCCTGCATGGTGGCGCGCTTCTGCTCTTTCGATTCATCCGCGTTGTTTCGGCTGGTAAGAGTTTTGACGTACCTTCACTCCTGCGTTGGGATATCCGGATTGCAGACCCGGATGAGCTTCATAATCTCTACCGGGTCTTCGACGAATATCCTTCCTGTCCACGACCACCAGCTTGGCATTTGGGTACACTTCTCCGACTTTGGAGATGGCCTCTTTGTACAGTTGAACCGATCTCTCATCGTCGCACGCTATTATTTTTATCTGGCCTTGGTGCCAGCCTAAGTCTTCGCACGCAGGCGGGGGGCCGGGATTCTCCAGAATAACCTTCAGTGCCACTTTCGTTAGCTCGGCCTCGATCCATTTCCATTGGGCCTTGGGGATCATACCTTCAGGATGGTTCTCGTCGAGGACCCCTATGATAAAGCGGTCTTTTGCTACCTCCGCAAATGATCTTCTGGGCGTCACGCCCATTGATTTGTGCCTTTTTGCACTTGGCTTATTATCCTACAAGGACCGCTGTCGTTTTGGAGCCGATTGTATTGGTTTGAAGTCGGAGTTGAAATCAGGAATGATCGCTTTCGCTCTTTCAATCGCCTCTTTCAACTCCTGAGACAATTCACCTTCCTTTGGGTGAGTTTCGTGCACCCTCCTTAGGAGCCTGGCTGCGTTTCTGCGATCCTGGTAGCTCGCTTTCGCTGGGTCTACCACCCTCACAAGCGGCCATCCTTCGGTACCGGAGCTAGCAGTAGCAGTGCTTCCGGTCGGGACCGTTTTTGGGGGCTGAATCACAGTTAACTGCCGGGCTAGTGCACCCCTACTTGTGTTTGGACCTGTGTCCAGCTCTGGTTGTGTGGCAACTGGCCTCGCTTTCGCTGAGGCTGTCGCTGCGTATTTCGATCGACTTATTTGGCCGATGGATGGAGTTCTCTTTGAGCTCGGTGCGACCGTTGCTCTTATTGCGGAACTGTTTGTTCCTGTCGGTCTTTTCGAAGGAGGACCGATCTCCTTTTTTTTATTTGTTTTTGAAAAGTCTGCTTGCATATTTGGACCCACGAGTGTCTGAGAAAGGATGTCCGCCCGTGTATAGCTCCGAACTACACGGGTAAGGCTAGTTATTACGGAGGGCGCCAGGTATCCGTAAGCTCCGTTCGAGACTTGGTTATTTATTAGAAGGGCCCCAAGCCTGACAGATTCTCGGCACGGGTCGCATCACACCTTAATCCAGCCCTTCACCCCCGACCACGTTAACAGAAATATACACAACTGGTCAAATTAAACAACATTTGAGTAAAATTCGTTTGTATGACGGAAGAAAGAATGTTAACGCTGTAGGCTAGCTACAGGCATTTTACCTAAAAAAACACAGTTCAATAGTGACTTAGAAAGAGCAAATCTTCCAAAAATATACCTATACAGTGGCTCACAGCTTATTTCATGCAGGCGAACTACTAAAACTTCGAATGCTGTATTTTGAAAGCAAAAACTTTTTTTGAAAAAATTTAATATCAAATAATTTATACGCAATTGCAGTATAAAAAAGGTACTTCATATATTTTTTTAAGCTTTAAATAAAAAAATATAAAAAACAAAAACACAGAAAAGTTCAAAATTTAATTTCACAGCTTTTTTCATGCAGTATTAATTTTTTTTTTTATTTAAGTTAAAGTAATGATTTAAAAATGATTCAGTACTTTGTGTGGTATTCTTTGGCTTTATTAATAGCTTTTAACCTTTCTGACGTTGACTCCACTAGCTTTTTCGTTACTTCCGGTCCGATTTTGGTTTTTCTCGATGACATTCATGTCAGGTGATTGAGCCGGTGGTTGCATTAAATGTGGACAGTTCCATATAAGCTATGTCTGCACGATTGCCGCCTTATGTTTAGGGTCATTGTCCTGGTAGAAACGGAAATCTTTAGGTATTCCTAGTTTCACAGCACTTTGGAGTAGATTATCTTTTAGAATATGGAAGTACATTGTTTTGTCCGTAATACCCTCGACAAACACTAAATTTCCTACTCCGGCTGCTGACATACATGCCCATACCATTACACTGCCACCACCATGTTACATAGTCGGGTTTATGTTGATTTTGTGGAGTTCTGTATTATGTTTCCGCCAGACGTACGACAGAAATCAAAATCTTTAGTTTCGAGTTCTCTGGCGAAGGCAACTCGGCTCAGTTGAATTTTTATTTATGAATAGCTTCTTTCGTGCTACTCGACCATTAAAGTCCTTTTCACGTAGTACCCATTGCACTGTTTTGACGCAACGTGATTTTATTTTTCGAACAATTAAACACTCATCACGTTCGTCAATTTGGGTCACATCGGCCTTTGTTTTGCACCGATTTTCATGAAAGAAGCGTTCACTAATACTTTGTACTGTAGCACTATTCGAACGAACTATTTCCGCAATTTTTCGCTGCCACTTTCCGCTTTGAAAATGCTTGATGACCAGTTCTCGCTGTTCATTCGTAGTACGTCGGCCCATTTCATATATAGGTACATATTTTTATATTGTCCACTTGGCGATCACAAACATACCAAAAATTGCATAGAACAAAAACTGTGCGCTAATTACATAAACTAGAAATTCAAAATGCCGTTAACCAAAGGACTAGCCGCCGCCATAACATAAGCAAGTGCTTGCATGAAATAAGCTGTGATCAAAGATACCGCATTGTGGTTGCATTTCATCCCGTAGTGTGAGTGGGGCTATTTTTCCACGAATTCTGCTCTACTCATTATGTTAGCAATGAGGATGGTATGGCGTCAAAAAAACTCTGAGTTTCAGCAGAAAAACGTTACTCCCAGTATGAAGCATGGTGGTGGCTTCGTCATGGTTTGGGGCTGCATGGCAGCTGGTGGAACTGGAAATCTTCAACATATTCTAGGCATAATGGATAAATACGTTTATATAGACATTTCAAAGCAAAATCTTAAGCCAAGTGTCGAAAAACTAGGGATCGAAGGCGACTTTTATTTTTGCCAGGACAATGATCCCAAACACAAATCGTTTGTTGCGCGGGCTATTATACATATAATTGTCCCCACGTATTGGAAGTACCACCGCAGTCTCCAGATATAAATATTATTGAAAACCTATGGTTCCGTCTTGAGCAAAACCTACGGAAACATAGCATTTCGTCGTAACAAAACTTCTTAGATGCCTTACAAGACGAGTGGCGTGCAATTCCTTCCACATATACTTGCAATTTATTAGAATCAATGCCCAGACGTCTACAAGCCATTATTTCCGCCAATGGTGACCCAACCAAGTATTAATTTGTTATTTAAGTCTATTTGAGTTAAGGTGGCTCACTTTCACTGTGAGATAAATTTGTGAATTATTTTAGTTTTTGTTAATTTTTTGTAATAAACAAAGGAAGTCCTTCATGTACGCGATGGGTTTTTGAAGCTTAATGTTCAAATAATAAAAACACATACAAATTTTTTCCACTCTGTATTCTTTTTAAAAAATTTTCCAGTAAATCTGATGACTAGGTAGTGTGGCTCCCTTTGACTGTGACTCACTCAAAATATTTACATTCAAATTGGCCATTGATATTTTTGCTTACACACTTTTTCACACATCCGCGTTATCAATTACAATTTTTCATTGTTTAATAAACCAAAGCCAAAAACAAACAAATGCAAATAGCTCATTTATCTATAATTAACATTATTCAACATTGCTTTTAAGTTATTTTAACAAAAATTAAAATTGTTCTAAGTTTATTTTGTAAATGAATTCGCAATGTACTGTTTGGCAACATTGTGTGGTGAGAGATCAATCAGCTGAGAGGATTCAAGGGATCTTCCAAAATCCTACGATAAAATCTACGAGACTACGATACGGAAGGGAAGTAATTTTTCATTTACAAGAGGCTCTCATTAGTTTGATCGTAACAGCTGACAGGGGACTGCGTTTACGTCGGTGAGAGTTCTGTTAAAACTTTGTTGAATTCCTATCTACCAAATCAAATCCTTCATAGAGAAACGCTTCATTACTAGTCACACACGAATATGGCACATGCTAATTTAAATATGTGAACTTATATTCATATGCGCATACATATATATATGCTGTGTGTATGTATGTACGTATATGTGCTGTGTGCACTTGCCAAAGCAAAAAATAATACGATTCCCTAAAACTTCTCGAGAAATCCTGCGCACCTTCGTAGGCACAGCATTGTATGTATATGCAGTAATCTTCAAATTGTACAGTAACCTTCAAATTCTCTACTTTCAGAGTAAGTTTAACTTTGCAGATACATGTATGCATATGTTTTTGTGCACTTTTTATGAATTGGAGAACTGCGTACGTAAAGTAACATATTAATTAATTACACTGTGCGACAGTGAAATTATACTTTTATGGAGACCTAGTTCAACTTGTAGGTATAGTAAAACTAAGAAAAATTGTATAACAAAAATTTCCAATGCACCCCCAAAATCTCATTTTATGGCCATAAAACCGTTTTTCAGTAGGTTGATGTGAAGAATAACTCCTAACTAACGAAAGAACAAAAACAAGCCTTTTTGACAGTGTGTTGAGATTTTTTCTGAAATGACAACTGACGAGACTGTAGACGGAAGTATTTGGAATTTTTATATTTTTTCTCTATTTTCTCAACTTTGACATAATTTTTACGATATTATCCGAAATTGAGGATTTTTTTCAATACCCTATTGTTACAGTAAATTTAATTTTGAGTCAAATGAGCTATATTTGACTGTAATTGAATTCAAATTAATAGAGTTGTGTGAGTTTTAAGATTTTTTTTTTTTTTACTAATTTGGTATGTAGGTATAACTTTACGCTAAATGGGAATAAGGACGTGTTTTGATGCGTTATTATAGATACGTAATATTTATTGGAGTGTATATGTATACATAAGAGTACACTGTACTGCATACAACAGAACTGGTTAGAACTTACGAAAATATCTGACATATTATAGCACATTTTTTTTCAATAGAAATATGAAAAAGCTCCCAAGTGTACCAAAGTTCACACTGTACATTGATTAACAAAAGAAGTTTGTTATTATAATTTAACCTTATTAAAACGTAAAAGTTTTATTGTTTGTTTCATCGAAATTCAAGAGACATAAATCAAAACGTTGCCAGAAAAGTCGAATTTCTCAATATTCTCGGATGATGTGGCATCATCAGCCTTATCATAAACCAGATGATTGTTATTTTTATAAAACGGACGTAAACGGTCATCATTAAAAACTCGAAAGCACATAAAGTATGCTGATGTTGCAACTGTTAAGAGCCCCGTAGTCTTGGACGATATGATTAACTCAACTGCAGGAACTGATTGCTCATTGCTGATGATGATCAAACTGATAACAATAAACCTGATGATGAAGAGTACTTTCCGTCTGGTTCTAAGTCTTCAGAACGACGCATTGTATCAAATTCAGATTTTCAGGATCTTTCTCGTGATTTACTTCTATCGGGAAGACAATCTGAAACGCTCGCTTCTCGATTTAAACAATGGAATTTAGTTGATGACGACTTCAGATGAATGATGATGATCGAATTTCTTACAGAGAAGTATTCAAAACTGATGAAGAGAATGACAAATGTACTGTACCATACTAAACTCCAAAGGGCCGTTTCCAATGAATTTTTAAGTTTGGAACCAGTTCCGTTGTGTACTGCACCGTACCGCACCGTACAGTGCTGCACTGCACAATACTTCAATAAATATTATGTGTTTATAATGACACTTCTTATCATTTCCATGCTTCGAAACGCATACCAAATCTCGTAGTAAAAAAAAAGAAAAAATCTTAAAACCCACACAACTCTATTAATTTTAATTCAATTACAGTCAAATATAGCTCATCCGACGCAAAATTAAATTTACTATAACAGTAGTATACTAAAAAAAATCCTCAATATCGGATAATATCGTAAAAATTATGTCAAAGTTGAAAAAATAGAGAAAAAATAAAAAGGCTGTCAAAAAGGCTTGTTTTTGTTCTTTCGAACTAAAAAAGCAAATTCGAAATCGGATGGAAATTGGCGAAGTTAGGAGTTATTCTTCACATCAACCTACTGAAAAACGGTTTTATGGCCATAAAATGAGATTTTGGGGGTGTATTGGAAATTTCTCCTATACCATTTTTTTTTAGTTTTTCTATAGCCACAAGTTGTGCTAGGTCTCCATAGAAGTATATTTAATTTTTTTTTTTTGTCACACTGTGTTATTTACCTACTATCAGAGAATATCAAATAATTTTTTTGAAATTTTCTCCTATACTGAAATGTCCGACACAGAACATTTTTATAAGCTACTTGTACTGTTTTCTGCAACTTACTGCCCGCACTTGATGCACAGCAGCTGCAGTTGTCGAGCTTTAGAAGACATTTACATAGGTACATATTTGGGTGTAAACATAACAGGTGACGCTAAAGTAATCCTCCTATCAGAAAATGTTTGTGTAGTAAACACATGCGAAATACACGTTAATAAACAATGTTACGTTGCATTGCTCCAGAATGCGGAATGTTGCTGACTATTTATTTGACCAATAATCGGTCGGTGACTTTGGCACAACGTGAATTTCGTCGCAGATTTCCTCGCCGACCAACGCTTACTGGTGAAACACTGCGACGTTTAGCCGCTCGCCTCAAAGAGACTGGCGCAGCACGAGATGCTGCCAGGTGTGGCAGACCCCAAAAATAATCATGAGTGATGAGGCCCATTTCCATCTTAGCGGGTACGTAAATAAGCAAAATTTACGCGTAATCTCCCGTTTTGGCGATTGGCACTGGCCAGCAAGATCGCCTGATTTGACCGATCCAGACTTCTTTTTGTGGGGCTTTTTGAAGTCGCGGGCTTATGTCAACACGCCTCAGACTCTTGCAGCTCTTAAAGGCAATATCCGTCAAAAATGTGAGGACCTATCGCCGGAAGTTTTGGCCAAAGTGATGGAAAATGCCATAAAAAGGGCTCAAATGGCAATCAACTGTGGCGGCGGCCATTTACATGACATCATATCCTCGATTTGATGTAAAAAAAATTAAAAGACCAAATAAAAATAGTTAAATTACAGCCAAAAAACATCGCAAGGTTACTTTTGCGCCACCTTGTATATACGGAGCCGCGACCATTCGATATGATAAAAATTCACGATTTACCAAGTATTGAAAAATATTTCTGCAAGAAATATTCCAGTATTGACTATTTTGATTTGATGTGTTGAATCTTAGATGTAAATATTTGTCATCGTTGAGAAAAATTGGCATGTGGGTGGCTTGTTTTATGAATGAAAGTATTTTGCTCATATGAGGTCGAACTTATCAATGCATTTTTTTATTACGGGTTTTTGTTGTACTGTACAATAGTTGAAACTGTTTAGCGCCGCCGCGACTATTTTAGAGTGTTCAGCCCCATGGCAACTAGAATGATGGCCGCTAAGCCTGGACTATTGATGCATTTGTTCTTGTAGTCACTAGGCATAGAACTTTAGCATCCGCGGGACAACCGTTAAGTATTACTTCACGGAAGGGGGAACAGCCTATTGCCTCTTCATGCAAATCTGCGCTGTTGTTCAGCGCGACGCAGTTTGGAGATTACTACTTTTTCCATATTACATAGAGCGGACCAATGTTCTTCTGATTGAATCATAATATCCACTACGTTATCAGCCGTAATTGGCATCTCCACCCTAGTGCTTAGCTCCTCCCTTTCGAACGCAAATCGGGAACAGACAAACAAACCATGTTCTGCGTCTTCTGCAGCTGGTGCACAATAAGAACAGTACGGGTCGTCTTCGTGCTTAAACCTACATAAATGGGATTTAAAGCACCCATGCCCTGTCAGTATATGGATCAGGTCAGATAGTAGTCTAACTGTCCATGTTTACGGTTAATCCATTTGGATATATGGGAATCAAGCGGTACGTCCAGCGTCCGTTGAGGGACGAACTTTATCTATCTTGCCATGAACGCAAGCTAAGCTTTCTTGCTTCCTTGTGTATTGTCACCTGTTCTGAAGTAGCTTTGTTTTTGTAAATTTCAGCATACTCTTTTGCCATTAAATTGATTAAGAGAAGTCCTGCTATAACCATAATGACGTCTTCTGATACCGTGCGAAACGCACAGCACACTCTGAGGGAACTCAATCGGTACACTGATTTCATACGCTTAACATATGTATGTGCTGTAATTTTTGGCTTCCGCACATGCTGGAGCTGCGTACAGCAAAATCGATGATATAACAGTATTAAGTAGTATCCTGCAGTTTTGTCCAAAGCCTCTGATATTCACCATTAATAGCGTTAGCGCAGTTACTGCTTCTGCTTCCCTGCGGATCGCGTACGCCAAGTGCTCTTTGAAATGTAGCCTACGGTCACTTATTACGCCCAGGTACTTAATGAATAGCTTTGACTCTATGCCATGATCGCCCACCATTATATTGGCCGACTCCATAATCTTCCTGCTGCTAATTAGAACTGATGCCGTTTCATGATCCGCAAGAGTTAGCCCGCTGTTGCACAACCATTCTTTTATCATGCCGACAGCTTGATTACATGCTTCTTCGGCTTGACGGAGTAGTTTAATTACGACCACAACAGTTATGTCGTCAGCAAATCCTACAATTTGTGATCCCAAAGGTAGATTGAGGCGTAAAACTCCATCGTGCATGGCGTTCCAAAGCAAGGGGCCCAGGATTGAGCCTTGTGGAACTCCGGCGGTTATTTTGTGCTCTTTTACACCAGCATCTGTTTTATAGAGCAGGGTTCTGTCAAAAAGGTAACTGGCGATAATCCTACGAATGTACGGTGGAATGTGGAAACTATCAAGACCGATTAGAATTTTGCTCCAACTTGTCGTATTGAAGGCATTCTTAACGTCCTGCGTCGCAATTAGGCAGTACTCCTTGCTACCGTATAGCCATCGAGTACCTTCAATCGCCTTCTGTGCGATTGTTTTGACTGCAGTTGCGACATCTGTGGTTGAACACGCTTAGATGTGACAGACCGTCTACACCCTCTATAGCAGCCTCCAGACGATTTGCGATCAGGATTCCAGGATTTTTCCCGCGGTGTCGATCATGCATCAGGAGTTCTTCTTTGTTTGTTAACTGCACATTAGGGTCGCCTTCACAGAGTCTTACCAATTCGCAGTCTCGTATAGTATCTTGTACGGAGAACAGTGTTTCATGTTTAGCTGGGCATATTGTTGGAAGTGGCTTAAAGGCTTTAAGTTTTTTCATAACAAGGCTGTACCCAAGGCCCTAAGGATCATTATCGGCAGCGTCGCATAGCTAGAGGTAACACCGGCGTTTACTGTTTTTAATTGCCTTTTTTAGCGCCTTCCTTCTTTGCTTATATTGTAGCCAGTTTTCTTGGAAACTGTCCGTATCCCTAGCTCGTTGGTAGGCTCGCCTTGCTCTTATAAATTAGCTGCGCAATTCTGCAATGTCTACTATCCTCCATTAGACAGGTTCGCTCCTCTGCGAGAGTTACATCTGCCAGCATGATAACAATTTTCTCAGCCTCCATTGTTTTAACTTTAAACTCCGTGACGTATATTAGTTATATGGAAACCTTGCTTCCCTGAGCTTCCTTGTTTCTCAAATTATTGAGAGGTGATCGTTCCGAGTAGCGAACAAGACTAGAACTCACGAAGGTAAGGTCGATATAAATCCCGTTCCCGTTTTTTGATACGTCTGTAGATTTCCTGTATTTATCAAGGCCATATCTAGCATGGAGAACGCTTCCAGAAAGGGTTGATCTGCAGAGTTTGTCCGTGGGCATCCTTAGTCAACAGCCCAAGCGTTGAAATCACTGACTACGATGACAGGTCTATGCTCTTTTACATCCTGGGTGAGATTCTCTACGATGCCTGTTGCTTCCAGCACAGTTAAGCTGGGAGGTTGATAGCAGCTGTAAATGTATGTACCTTCCACGCGCTCACGTACTAAATCCACGGGCTGCCTTCACACTCATCAGTTGGGATCTATTTGTTCCACACTTTCATAGGGTTCACTGAGTATAGCAGCATCTATTTTGTGTTCCCGTATAGTCTGCTCGAGTAGGTCCTGAGCACTTTCACAATGGTTAAGATTTAGTTGCAAGATCTTCATTTCTGCCAAATTTCTTTAAGAGCTCTCAGATATTGAGGGCGCTTGCTGTTGGTCATCGCATGCGCTGTATCACCTGTCTGTTTTTTCGTGCACATTATGGAGCTTGCTGTTTGTGTGCAGTTTTTGGCCTCATTTGTAGCAGGTGTTACTAAGGTCTGCTGAGCTTTTACAGCTTACTTCTACATGCCCAAATTTCATGCATTGGAAGCATCTTTTTTGTTTTATGTTCTGCCTTATGCGACAAATTACGAGGCCTATACGGATTTTATTAGGTTCCGCATGTTTGGTACCGATTTCCGGTGTTACTTTTAGAGTTGCCGTTTGTATTCCTCCGTAAGCTTTTTGCAGACCCAAATTGGTGAGATAGGTCCCTCAATCTTTTGGAATTGTCTTGCTACCGCCTCGTGAACTTCTTCCTTCGTCGTGGTTTTATCAAGGTCACGAATTTCCACCTGCCTCAGCTCCGTAAGTGGCCTAACGTCTACAGTTTCTCCTAGGGCCGCCTTAACAGCTTCATGAATCTTCGAGGTATTAGGTGCGCAACTAAGTTCTCGCTGTTTTTTTTTATGAAAATACAACTTTGTTCTCTATAAATAGTTACAAGTGAATCATTGAAAGTATTGCCCATCGCTTTCTACTACTTTTTCCCATCTTTCTGGTAGATCTCGTGCACCGTCGCGGTAAAACTGTTGATCTTTTGAGGCTATCCACGGAGCAAGCCATATTTTGATGCCTTCATATGAATGGAACTACTGGTCAGTTAGACCATGTGGCATCGATCGAAACAGGTGATAATCGGACAGCGCAATATCTGGTTCTTCCCCCGTCTAGTGGCGAGTGCGCCAACGCTGAGCTCCTTTGGAATGGATTTTTAAGGAGTTCACCGCTGCCATTATTGCCATCTGCAATGGCTGTTGGAATTGTTACTTCGAGTCCCTGTGACACCATTGTTGCTGTTATTTCAGTCTCTTCAGTAGTTTGTAGTTTTGTTTTGTTTGTAATAGTAATCATGTTGTATGGGCCCCAACTTCTAAGTCGTTATCCATTTTCCGATGCGTGGTCACCATTGACGATTCCATGGTTATCTTTGCATGCAGGAAGGCCACGCTAGGGTTGATAAAGGCTCCTTATGGGAGTTTAAGTTCAGAGCCGAATCAGTGTTAACTAGGAATATTACATCTAGACCTACGCCGACACTTAATAGCGACGGAATATGGAGCGTTCGTAGAGATTTGCAATCAATTTTCAGCTGGATACCACTCCGCATACTAAGAAAACAGAATAGTGCAGGCCTCAGCACGAGGTAAATTATTTTCCAGTATACCATATTTAAGACCTTATTGGGCTCAGTCTTAATGTCGCTGGTGATGGTTTAATAGCCGCACCTAACATGGTGAACAGACGTTGACCAGGAAGCCGTCCATCATGGAGCCGTCGCTCCTAGTTTTTTGTATTACTCATCATGGCTACACATGATGTAAGGGACACCTAAGAGGCGGTGTCTTCTCGCCACTGTCACAAGAACTTCATCAGATTTATGCTGGCTTTTATACCGCATATTCCGCTCCCGATCGCTCAACTGTCGGGGGTTGCTTATTCGTTTAAACTTATTTCGCTACTGGCCTGCTACTACAGGCTTTTCCGCTATCCGCAATCTGCCGACTCTCACGGTAGCTTAGAGTCCAGTTCAGCAGTCCGATCCCTAAGGAGCGTCGACCTCCCTGTATGTGCGATGGTATGTATGGTACATGCATATGTGTATACTATGCATTTTCTTTTTGTAGTCGTTAGGCATAGAATTTCAGCTCTGGGCGACATTCGTATTTAGAGGAATAAAATGTGTGCGGTTGTAAGGTACATTCATATGTATATATTGAATACAAATATGTACGTGCATAGGCTAGGGCATGAAGTGTACATACGCACATACAAATATGTACACGCATATGGGCATTTTCACGGTAACGGACGCGACATTTGTACGCTTTTAAGTGCGTCCAAAACAATGAAGGCAAAGTAAAAGTTTATATATATTGATATTGTTTTAAAGGGCTGACGGAGTGCTAGATTTTAATATATACGGGAAAGATCTTTTACAAATAAGTACGTAGTTATAAGCAATTATAAAGTGATACGGACGCGACAAAAAATAGAAGTTTTTTTGAGGTGCATTCAGAAATATACAAAATTCAGCAAATTAAGGATTTTTATATATATACAATATATATATATATGTTAATAAATGCGAACAGTTGACTGTTATTCGTAGGTTTATGAAATATGATAATTTTCTCTTCGTTTTTTTTAATTGAGTATAGAAGAAATACGGACGCGACATAGCGGACGCGACAAAATTTTCCATGAGCTAGGAAATACAATTTTTTTCTTTATAACACCTCAATTTTATTGAAAATAAAAACTTAAGTAATATTACAGTAAAAACGGCTTAAAAAATTAAGAAGAAAGTTATTAGTTTTTAGGATGGTCTATTTTAATTATTTTCTTTAATGAATAGGCCGTCCGAGCAACTTCAATACATTTACTGTCGAAATATGAAAACCAATGCATACTTTTAACTCCTTTGATATTTGGAACATTTTGCCATAACTCTGACAGTTGATTAGAAAAACTATCAATTTGTGTTCCAGAGATATACAAAATTTTAACTCCATCAATGTTGTTCTTAGCACATTCATAGAAGCATAAGGCATCACCGAGAATGATATTTCTTGCTTTAATGATTTGCCAGACTTTTCGTTTAACTACGGCACCTATTCCGTCTATAGCACCTTTGCCATGTGAAGTGGCGAAAAAATTCCACTCTAAGATTCCGCAATGAAATTCAGCTGCAAGTCTTGACATACTAGAAAGAATAAATTTATTTTTGAATTCGGAAGTGCTTCCATCAGAGAAAATATAAATGCTGGTAACTCCTTTGTACTGGTTTTGTAAGATATTGATAATTTTGGAAATAAAGCAGTAAACGTCGAATTTACTGTGAGTCAATCTATCACTGATAACAGCATAGGACTTGGTTTCACCAAGAACCTAAGCTACGCACGTAAACACTGTTACTTGGTTATAACTAAAGTGGGCATCTTGAATTTCGTTTTGGCATGTCAAGCGATAATTTTCAGCAAAATCAACTTGAATAACAATTTCATTAGCTGCTAAATTTTTATTTTTAATTTCAAAGTAATTTTGTTGGTGACGTTTAATAAAACAATGCATTTTAAAAGCTGGTAGCTGCATCTCTACATCATGAATTAAGTCGCTTAAAGGGCCTATAGTGTAGTTTAAAGTTATGCGATCGTCTACTTTTCTCCACTGTTTCTATTTGATTTGCGTATCAAATTGATTAATAAACTGTATTGGAACTAGATCGTCTTTAATATCGCGTACACAGCTGTCACAAGTATTAGCCATGCACTTTTCATTCATAACGTCGCAGCAAACTCTTGTAAGAAATAAATCAGCTTTGGCAGGAATCTGCGGTATAATCTTTGCACAGCCTTCTAGTAAGAAAATAAAATTTGCATGGTACTTACAGATACACATATTGTGTCGTAAATTATTGATTAACTGAATGTAAGTCGGCTTAGAACGAATAAAAATAGTTTTGCAGACTTTTTCCTCGGTATATTCGGCTTTGAAGAGTTGATATGCTTCTGCTAAGGTCATAAGCATAAAACGTTTTGAGACTACTTTCCCATTGATTAGCATTGTATCCTTTCTCCTCGGAGCTTGAACGCTGATTCCATCTTGCAAAAAGAATTTTTCAATTAATTTTTCACGCATCAGGCTTTTTGATGACTTGGTAGTATTTTCATCCATCGTTTCTGTTGGCCTAAGATATTTATTGCATAAAGATTTGAGGATAGCTATTTTTCAATTCAGGTTTTTAGGTAACGCACGCTCAACTTTTTTTATTGCTTTTCCCATCGTTTGCTTACAGCTGTAAATATCGCAATTCAAACTATCAATATTATTTACGCTCTTTTTTTGACGCAAAACTTGCTGCCTAACACGGTCCTTTTCTTTCTTCTTTTCTAATAAATTGCTATCACTTTTCATTTTTTGCGATAATCTTTTTCGATACTCTTGCTTTCGTTTAGCTTCTTTCTTCTTGTATTCCTGCCATTTCTCGACGTCTTCTTTCATTTTCTCTCTATATTTCGTTGTTATTGCTTTTCTTGTTTCTTTTGCCGTTTTTGCCATCTATAAAATTTTAATCTTGTGCAATTTCTACGACTTTATTAAGGTTCGCGGTAACGGACGCGACAAATTTCAAACACCAATAAATTTTATTAATCGTTTTTATCGAGAGTCAATGGTTACTTTTCTTAAGTGAAATAAGTTATTTGCTTAAAGTCTGAAAGCATTTTATACTTCAACACTTTTTGCACTAATGAGAACAATAAATGCTATTTTTCGGTAACGGACGCGACATACGAATATAAGCAGAAGTAATAAAAAAAAAACTACCGTTAATCGATCTCCACTAAGTCTCTCTGCTTGTTAAACATTATGTTACTATCAGTAGAAGATTTTTAAATTATAAAAACATCATAGTATTGCTTTGAATAAGGGAATATTACAAGGAAAAAAGTTGGTATATTTGGTCAAAAGAGTTATATTAGATTTTTGTAAATTTTGTATATTCGTTGTATATTTCGGCTCAAAATTAAAAGAAAAGAAAAATTCTTTTATATTTATAAAGTAAACACATTTGAGATTTATTATTCATCAACAAAAAGTTTTCAAGAACAGTTTGAGTTTTGCACTCGTGGTTGACCTTTTTGTGAAAATGCCCATATGCAAAATAGAATTGTTTTAGCATATGTTAGGCAGGAATTTGATCATTCGGGTATTTACTCTCTAATTATTGCATGTAAATATGATAAGGCGATGCATCGTAAGATAGGTCATGGTTGCTGCAGTGCGTATACACATTTGTAACACTATAAGAATTGAAGATGCAATTTAACTTCTGCACAAACATAACTAACATAATATATGTATATACATACATATACGTATATCAATATACCAAAACACTTGTATGCTTTATGAATTCTCGTCTAAAATTAATTTCGACTCACAAAAATTAGTAAAAATGTTCTTCAAATTTGTATAAAGTTTTAAATTTACTAAAACGTACACATCAAAATGTGAGGTCCATAATGTATTTTGTTAAAATTCTTCTTTTCAAATTACTTTGATTCAAATCTCTCATTGTACATTTAAGTTTGTTTGAAAATATAAATTGAATAAAATTTCGCTTATCAAGGGACATAGAATTCCTTGCAAAATGGCGCCGGCTATTCGTCAATTTGTTTTCCTACAGAAGCCAAAAACTGTGCAGAGCCAATATTCTAAAGAGAGAATTCACTGTAGTCAGCTCTGTCAAAAGTTTCACCACATCACGGCGACGGATAGACTTCATTTTTGACAATTTACACTATGTCTTCGAAGCTCGTGGGACTTCTCTATACATTAACGTTCTCTGCTTGTTGTTGCGATGTTGTTCGATGATGTTCGCACTAAAATTTGTTGATGCGGGCGTATTTGTTGACGGCATATCAATAAATAATGCGCTATGATCATCGCAAGCCGACGGAGGAGGAGAGCGAATAGATCGCCGGCTACACCGGGCACATAGAATTTTGGCTTGGTAGCGATCAACCTTTAGATGACACAAACAAAGCATTTAATTATTTTATTATAATAGCTATGTTTTTTTTTAAAGGGTCACTGCCTCACACACACACATTTCCAAACCATAAACTCTTCAAATATACGGTTACAACTTAGTAGCCCGTGTGACATACGTATATTGGTTGTCGTTTTACCTTGACAACTACTGAAAACACAAGCGCATACATTTTTCAACTATCTTTTTTTTTAATTTTTAATAAATTGGATTTCATCTGCTGCATTGCATCTGATTTAATAAAATGGTTTATATTATATTGTAGCCGAATGGTTTGGTTCGTGACTACCATTTAGAGTACGTAGGTTGGAATCTCCGTGAAACACCAAAATGAAGAAAAAGTTTTTTCTAATAGCGGTCGCCCCTCAGCAGGCAATGGCAAACCTCCGAGTTTATTTCTGCCATGAAGAAGATCCTCATAAAAAATATTTGCCGTTCGGAGTCGGTATAAATCTGTAGGTCCCTCTATTTGTGGAGCAACATGAAGATGCACACCACAAATAGAAAGTCGAGTTCCGTCAAACAGCCAAAAAAGTTGTAAGCGCCAATAACATGTTTCAAATAACGTTATATTATATTATAACAAATTATACGCTTCACACACTGTGATGGGAAATCTTTAATTGTAGGGTTACTGTATATGACTCCTGGTTTCTGAAGCATTTAAATTTATTCATGGGATTGAGAGGATTTGAAAGGCAACAGTCGCCTAGTCTGGATACAGGTGTGCAATCCGCGGGACCTCTCGCCTAACATTAAATTCTGGCTATATAGCTATATAGTTGTATGAAATCCTCGCCTGATGGAACTTGTTGGAAAAGAACACGAGAGTGAGCCCAGGTCCGTCTTCTTGTTATTGTTGTAGCAGTAATACAAGACTCGTCAGTGTAGGGTGTATCACCGGTCGTCTTCGTCTAGCTCATCGAAAGGTAAGACCAGGAAAAATGCTGTTTCGATCGGTTGGGTCCAGAGGGAGAGGGGTGTTAGATTAGTAGGTTTTAAGGGGCATGTGAAAAGGTGGTTCACATGTCGGACATATGTTTGGTATGTGGCGTATAATTCTGGATATGTAGGAGTTTACAATATCCAGAACGAAATTGTGCCAGTCTGCCAGCCTTCATCTGTTGTAAGTGGTGGTTGGACTCCGATTACGGCATTCGGGGGTCGGGAGTTTAAGAAGGTGGTAACGGTCTCCCGATGATTGTCATTTAATTTCTATCTAAACACTGTCTGTTCCAGTAAATGTATGTTAGTTTTGTCCTGGATCTCGTCGGCGTAGTTTAGAAGGTGTCTCCTGACGTGCCTAGGAGGCGGCTCTGGCTTAAGCTGGTGTCTGCAAGGGTGAAACCTGCTTGCTGAGTAGTTTGTTGTGCTCCATTACAGGGAGAATCTGTGCCTCATTGAGAAGGTGTTGAAGAGGGGACATCAGGAGGCAACCGGTCGCTGTCCGAATGGAAGTGTTTTGGAAAGTCTGGAGCTTTATCCACTGCAACTGCGGTCGTGTGCGCAGAGAAAGAGAGCAAACTGTCGAAGGTTACACCCAAAATTTTGGGATTGTTAACAGTCGGAATTGTTGTGCCATAAATTTTTACCTTGAGTTGCAGTTTGACCTCCTTTTTCCAGGTGGTAAAGAGGGTAGCCGTGGACTTAGTGGGGGAAAGTTGGTGTTTCCTCGCAATGAAAAAGCGAGAAAGGGTGGTGAGGTAGATGTTCACTTTGGAGCACAGGTCATCAAGGTTTGCCATGGCAGCCGGTTCTACGTTACCGGAATGACTTGGGTTTTTCCCGACCAAGGTTGTCGTCATTTGTCATTTGGCTATTAAATTATATATGCGTGTTATTGATTTTGACACGTTTCTTTTAACCCTTAGTAGAACAAGAAGAAAAAGACAATGGTCAGCTGTTTATCGTTCTTAATCATTTACATATATACAGAGAGTGTCTAAATACAAGAAAATGTAGGTCCTAATTAATTACAATAAGTTTTCTTGTACTTTCTTTGGTACATCTCATAAACCACTACCTAATACCCAACCAAACTTATATCTACAACCTTTAATATATATGCAACGTTTTTAGAAGAATCATACACATATATATTGGCAGACTATTTCTATCGGATAAAGAAACTGATAGCCCTGGACCTTATTAAATCGACTCTCTATTTAGCCGAGAAAGGTCAAAAGTCTAAGTGTTGAAAATACTATATGTCGTTATTTTGCTCCCCGTTATACGAAGTAAGGCAATTAAGTTCCGCGGATTTCTAAATACCTCGTAAAAGTGAGCAAAAGTTTTTGGCGAAATAGCTATTCATATAAGCCCTACATGACCAAATTCACCTCTTGTAACTTTTTCTTAATCTTTAAGATGAAGTTTAACCTCAAGGGAACTTATCATGCTGGTGCACAGCTCAAGGAAGCTGTAACCGCGGTGCTGAAAGGAATAACTTCGGAGGATTACCAAGGATGCTAAAAACCACAACAACTGAAATGGCCGATAACAAAGTTATGCTCGTGACTTAATTTGGTTTGCTTATTTTTATGCTTTGCTATACTAGGATATGTTACGATAACCTTTCTTTTACTCATATGGAAAAGTGTTTGAAGTATTTGTGATTTCTCTGTATTCGTATGCATGCAAGGCTAATTGAATAGTGAAGGTATGATCTTCCTAAACCAGTTACTGTATTTCTCGCGAATTTGACAAGTCTGACGTCTGGCTCCGTACCAATGGAAAACAAACGAGCAAAACAATAAAAGGAGGAGGTATCACATGTTTGTAAAAATTCAGTGAAGCGGTAATATTGTGATTTGTGACATTTAAAGAAAACAAACAAACGAAAACGAAGCGCCAGTCTATTACGTATGATTATTTCGAAAACAATGCCTGTGGTGTCAAGCAGGCATAATGGTGTACATACCTACTTGTATATGCTGCTGGCATCGGTGTGGGGTTGCAATTTTTTGGTATAAGAACCAATCGCGGTATCTTCCACAGTTTGGAGAAAGCTCCTTGACGCAAGCAGGTAAAAACTATGTAAAAACTTCTGGCTTTGCTTGTATTGCCGCTTTCAGCACCACATTGGGAATGCTAGCCAACCCTGGGGCTTTATGAATCATATCACTTTCGTAGCTGCTCGGACTTCCTCTTCGTTCTTCTGGTATTCCAATACGATCAGGAGTGGTCGTACTATTCTAAAGGTTCCTCTCGATGGCAACAACTCAGTTATAGTTTTCGCCATGGTACTGGGGCATGTCGACGCTTTTCTTGAATATTTTTTTATTTTTCGCATGAAAATTTTGTGTGTATTCACCCAGGGAGTGGAGCCTATATTTTTTATAAGTATACAGAAAGCTATGGATCTGATTCTCGCTATTGCTTTGCTTTATTTTAATTGTAAGCTAGCTTTATGTTTCCCCGGTTTGTCACTTTCCCTACTCCGCCTTTTTTTTATCCATAATGATAGACTATACAACAGCTCACGATTCGATATTGCATTTCACACAAACAGAAATCGGTGAATTATCAGGCCGCTTTAAGCTCTCTTCCTTATGCATCAGCATAACTGCTGAGAACAGATGCCTCATATCCTTGTTTATGAGTCGTTGTGTCTCCATCATCTGAGCCAATTGGTGTAACTTCCATGTTTGATTTGTTAATTCTGCGTTTCCCTTTCCAAGCAATTTATGCCTACTGCCAGACGTTGTAATACTGCCGGCTCTCTTGAATAATCAGACCTATTTTTTTTGTTTGTTTTGTTTTTAGTAGCAGGAAAGCGTCGAAAACCTATAGTCATTGTGGCCGCCAATATGGGGCTTTAACCGAAGCTTAAGCCCGATCTTGGCCGGAAGATTGCTCCTCCCAGAACCTTGCCGTTAAGTAATACGTCGGGACACCGTTGTGGAATATGCTAACTCAAATCAGTCAGTACGAGAATCCGGTGTTCGTCTTGCAACGTCTCTTCAGCATTTCTATGAGCCTTGAGATCAATATCATATTTGCATCCTAAGGTTGGTCTCTATGGGATGTTTGCCAAAAACCCTGAAGAGGTCTTCTCTTTCGGTGTCGAAACACGAGCACCGGAATAGCACGTGCCTTGCGCCCTCTTGCTCGTCAGGGCAAACTGGCAAAAGGGGCCGCTTCCAAATTAAAGCGGTGTAGATACCCTTCGAGAGAAAGATTCTGCGTAAGATTTTTGGACCTTTGCACGTTGGCAACGGCGAATATCGCAGGCGATGGAACGATGAGCTGTATGAGCTTTACGGCGACATAGACATAGCGCAGCGAATAAAGATCCAGCGGCTACGTTGGCTGGGTCATGTCGTCCGAATGGATACAAACGCTCAGGCTTTGAAAGTATTCGATGCGGTACCAGCTGGTGGTAGTAGAGGAAGAGGAAGGCCTCCTCTACGTTGGAAAGATCAGGTGGAGAAGGACTTGGCTTCACTTGGTGTGTCCAATTGGCGCCGGTTAGCACGAGAAAGAAACGACTGGCGCGCTTTGTTAAGCTCAGCCAAAATCGCGTAAGCGGTTATCGCGCCAATTAAGAAGAAGAAGATCTAACATACAAAGTGGACGATACGATGATGGTTCCTCTAGTAGCTTTCCCAGCTTTAGCTAGAGCACTAATCACTGCTTTTTCCATTCGTCGGGGAATACGCCTTCCAGTGGTTGTGAAACAAGGTGGCACGTTTGACCTCGCTTGGAAAGCTGTTTTGAGGGCAATGTTGTGTACTCCAGCCAGTCTCAGGGCCTTGCAGTCCTTTAGTTGGTCTATTGAGGCTAGAACGTTTTCTGCGCACACTTGTGGAGGGGGGCGATATCATTCGTGAATGCCTGTTGGACAGGAAAAACTGTGGCAACGACCGTTTTCATGAGTGTCGGGCATACTGGTTGTGGTACTCTTGGGGATTTAACTGTCCTCATCACCATCTTATGCTTTTCCCAAGGGCAGCGTCCTCAGCTTCTTAACACATTTCCGTTTCACCGCCACTTTGAAAGCTGATTTGCTCTTCCTGAGTTCTGCCCTCAGTGACGCCATTGTTGGTTGTTGGCGAGCTCTCTTTACTTTTTTCGCACCTAAGTACTGTTCTCTGGCAGCCACACTGTTGCCGTTCCACCAGTAAGCAGGCTTCCTTGTTGTTCTACTGTAGCTCCATGGCATAGGCGCATCACGTTCATTCCCCATCGCTGCCGTTTTGCCATTTTCTTTTTCATAGGTATATACTTCCGGCTTGTTCAGTAATTCGAGTTCGAGCGATGCCAGTCACTCGAAGAGAATTTTTCCTCGTCTATTGCTACGAGGACTTCCCCAAGTCGTTGACCATGCGTTGAAATCGCCAGTCTTTGCCACGGTAAAACCAGTCAGGTACGTTGCCTCGTAAACCGCCATCCCCCTCCCTGCTAAGCTTACAGAACTGGCTATGTGTGTGTGTGTGTAGTAGCGCGCTCTCAAGTGGCTCTCTGAAACCAGGATAAGTCTGTTTTCGTCGAATTCTTCCCCTCACGGGACTGTCGTCAAGCGTTACTTCGTGAGGGGAAAGGCGATTAGTCACCGCTGCTACGCCTGAGTGTTTATAGCGTCCTCAGTCCCTTCTTTGTGTCCGCTATTACATCGTTTGCCAATCTTGAATGTTCACTATGTTGCAGCATACTTTAAATAATTGATTCGAGATTCTAGTATTCTCCGAATATACTCCGTAGCGTTCGTCTTATGCTACCAAAACGCGTGAATTCGAAAAACACATGGTGCACATCTCCCATAGCGTCTCGTCCGCAGTGCCTGCATATAGGGTCAGATTCGTGTCTGAACCGATGCAAGTAGGACTTAAAGCATCCGCGCTCAGTTAAGAAATCTACTTCACCGTGCAATTTCTGAAGCAAGAACTTCAGATCCGGAATGCAACTGTATGTCGCAAGGCCGTTTGTGGAATTGTCCCATATTCATTGCCACACTTGTATGCTGCTTTCTCTTGCTGCAGAACGCTGCGGTCCGCTCTGATACTGTTTTGAAATAGCTGGTTACCATAGTAGACACGTTGACTTAGTGCAGCGGATGGACGACGGGTGGTGCTTGGAATTGTGCCAAACCGGTGCACCGTATAATATTTGATTTTTCACCACACCTGCGATAACGATGCCACTGTCGCTGAGAGTTTTTTGTTAGCATACTCCAAGTGCGTTTTAAATGAAAGACTTTTGTCTAGCATAAAACCAAGGTTCTTCATAGCTGATATAGCCGTAACTCTGCGTTCGCCAACTCTAATTGTAACTTCCTCCAACTTCTTTTTGCTAGAGAGGAGTACCCCCACATTTGTTGCTCCGCGAGCTAAAGACCATTTTGTACAACTTTGTCACAAATGTCGCTTAAATATTTCGCTCTACCAATTACGGCGATGTCGTCCGCAAAGCAAAGGACGCAGTACGGAGCCTTGAGGAACGCCGCCTGTGACAATACGATTTTTTGCGCCTGCTGATGTTTTATATTCCAACAAACGGTCTTGAAAATAGCTTCGTATGAGTCTTCTTAGATAAAAGAATATTCCTCTACGATCCAGTGTATATAGAATATTTGCCCAATTAGCCGTGTTGAAAGCGTTTTTGATATCCAGGGTAACAATTAAGCAGTTTTCCTTAGATCCTTCGAGCCAGCGAGTACCGCTTATTGCGTCCAGTAACGGGTGAGTAGCTATACTTATGGCTTGTATAGTAGAACTTCCTTTTCGAAAACAGAACTGGTTGTTGGATATACCTCCATTAGCTTGGACTTCCATCTCGAGGTGCTTGCATATAACTCCCTATAAAACCTTCCCCGTTGAGTCGAGCAGGCAAATTAGCCAGTAGCTGGAAGGTTCCGTTGGAGGTCTATCAGGTTTTGGTAGTAAAACCAAACGTTCCCTCAGATAGCATTTGTTAAACAGATTAACAAACGAATACGTCGAATTATTAATAGCCAGTTTTAAAACCAAATTTGGGATCCCACCTGGAACTAGTGACTTATTATCTTCAGGATAGCTTCTAGGACTTCACCAGAGTTTACCTTCTCGAATGAGCTTTGCTGTTCTCATGAAATTGAGGAGACCAGTCTTCTTTGCGGCGGCCGCCGTAACCGAAGGGATTAGCGCGTGACTACCATTCGGAATGCACAGAGCGAACGTTGGTTCGAATCTCGGTGAAACACCAAAATTAAGAAAAAACATTTTTCTAATAGCGGTCGCCAATCGGCAGGCAATGGCAAACCTCCGAGTGTATTTCTCCCATGAAAAAGCTCCTCCTAAAAATATCTGCCGTTCGGAGTCTGCTTGAAACTGTAGGTCCCTCCATTTGTGGAACAACACCAAGACGCACACCACAAATAGGAGGAGGAGCTCGGCCAAGCACCGAAAAAGGGTGTACGCGCCAAGTATATATACATATACTATATAGTTTCTTTGCTTCAGAAATAGTGTATGGATGCCCTCTTTAGTGGTATTGCGTTTTTTCCTTCCTTACATATGCATATACTCGTATGTGTGTTTCAGTGCTGAAAAATATTGGCGTTACTTGGCTTTCGCAACCGATGCAAATGGCATGATAAGCGCGCATACACACGCAAAAGTGCATACACTTACATAAACACTACACATTATACACGCACACACACGATTGTAATGGGGTCTCCCCGCCTCACAATAACTAGTGTTTGGCGGATGCCAGAACACCAATGCTTAGAAAGAAGATGCCTTGTGGAGGCTGTGAGTACTTTTACAAGGATAATGCTGGCCTTTGCCACGGGCAGTGAGGCCATAAATGTATGTCCTAGATATCTTAGAATGAATATCGTAAATAATCTTCTTCTTAGAAATTGAATTTTAACTTACTAGACCAACTTTTTTATATCATTAAAATGTCTACATATTTGTTTTCCGAAGGCAGTAAATCTATATATACCTATATAAAAATTAAGTCGAAAAAAAGTGTGCGTTTGTCCGGAGTAATCTCAGTACGCGTGCAAGGAACACAATGAAAGTTTCACACATTGTTGGTGTTGCTTTGGCAAAGGTTTCTGTGAAGTTTGGTTGAAATCCGATACCGCGTGTGTGTGCGGTGCGTCGGTTAAGTGAGTGTGTTTTTGCTATTTGCCGCACGTTTTTTTTGTACCGCACATAGCATTCATTAGAATTGAATACATTTTGGTCGTGTGTGTCTGGGCCGATTATTATGAAATTTGGTATATATATATTTTTTTCCACGGAGAAGGTTAGTATAATATGCTTATTGATCCCACTCGCCACCAGGTGGCGCTGCCGAAGGCCAAAACGAGGATCCGGGTAACCCTAGGATGTGGTTTTACATTGTGGGTATCAAATCAAAGCTACTGATGAGTGCTTTACTACAGAGTATTTTTTAGATCTCTGAGTGACCAGGGTCTCGAGATATGGTTGAAAAGGTGGACCAAGGTACCCTTGGATGTGTTTGTTATTTTAATATCGGTATCAGATGGAAGCTGTTGATGAAAGCTTTTAAGTGAAGTAATTTTTTCTGCCCGTTTCCGGGATAAAGAAAGGAGATGGAGTTTGAGATGGAAGAGGAATAGGAATAGCTATAGGAAGAGGAAGAGGAAGAGACAGAGGAAGACCACTTATTATTAAAAATTAAAAAAAAAAATTCTAAAAAAATTTTTAAATGTTACATATACGCTTATTATATAAACGTTAATCTGAAGTCAGTTATAGTGAAAAATTCATTGCATCATTGCCGGCATGATTGGTGATCGTTTCCTTAATTTTTTGCAGAAAGGTTATGCTAATATGAGATATTACAAATATCATTCATATATTTACGTATTACCTGTGTACTCACAAATATACGGTTGAAGCAAATATATGTCAGTTTTTTTACTTCGCCTGGAAAAATTTATATAAATTTAAGAAGAGTAAATAGAACTTATTTTATATCAGACTTCACGCAAAAAAGTCATTTGCACCTGAACACATAGCTGGGTGAAAGCGGAGGGGAATAGAACAGTTATCTTCTCCTTCTCGGCTTTTTCGTACACGACGAAGTGTATGTATCATACGATTGATGTTGTTGTTTATGTGTAAAGGCGAGCGCATCTATGCAAATGCAGAACGGAACAACGACGCGCTCAAACTTTCTTTCTGATCTGATTTTCAAGCAAACAACAAGTGAGTATTTTTTCTCCAGAGAAAACCACGTTTAATTAATTAATCTAGATTTTTTTAAAGACGACCAGCGGAACGGGCGGGTTTTCGCTAGTAAATTATAGTTATTTCGAATTTTGTGAAGTGAGCATGCATGCACATTTAGTGAACTAGTTACTCCTTAATTTCTAATACCATTGTCTAGCGTTATTCACTTTTACCCATGATTGTTAATAATTGCAATGTTTAGTATGACCTGATCAAATACAAAGAAAGTCTGTACCCAGACTCATGGGGCTCGAGAATCTATGTATGAGAGATTTGCCTCTTGACCAATGTTATTAAATATTGTATTATTTATATCGACTTTGTGGAATTTTCTTGCGGAATTTTTCATAACAATAGTACTGAATTTAATAGTTCCTAGACATTGTTCAGGTCTGATTTGTTGAACTTTTTGCCACTTTGTGGGATAATAGTCGCATTTCTATTTTCAACGACTGATTCTTTTTTGTAAAGTGGTTCTAGCTTGCTTTTTATCTGGCTGTTGGCAATGAACCACTACCGAAGAGGCGATCGGGTTTTGTTATTTCTTGCATTCCTACTTTCCTGTTCATGTAATAAAAGGGTTCTTACTTGTGTATCTAAGCTTTTACATATGTTCACTAAAGTTGGCTAGCTCCTGATAGCGGGCGCATTTTTCAGTCCAAAGGGTAAACTGGTATTTTCGGTTCATCGTTGAGAAGGCCGTTTTAAGTATGTCTGAGTCTTTCATAGGTATTTGGCGAAAACCGGATGTCAAAGTCTACTTATATTTATGTATAGTAATTGGCCTGTCCAATCCGAAAAAGTGCCGCGTTTATGTCTGGGAAAGGATACGTGTCTGCTATTGTCACCACGTTCAGCCTCTCGTAATCAATCAATCACCATCCAGTATTGTTTCTCCCCAAATTGGTGAGTTATAAGGACTTTTTGATGGTCGAATAACACCATCGGCAGGCAGATCGTTGAGTTGCCTTTCCACCTTTCTCCCATACATGCCGGGTATGGATAGCTGTGGCAACTTCAAGAGGTAATTCCTTTTACAATGTGAAGTTTACATTGTAAGAGGTGCGCGATTTAAGTCGTACTTAAAAAGTGTCTATTTTAAGAAAATTATCCTTCCCGTCTATTACTACACCCAACAATTTTAGCTGAAATTTGAGCTGACTAATCAAAGCGGGTCCTAATATAAAAGAAAAAAGTTTTGCTATTAAAATAGTTAGACCACCTCTAATGATTATCAATCAATAAACAACAAGTTCTTAAAAAAGATTATAAATAGAGATTCGTATAAAGTAACTACCTTTGTTGGTCTTGATTTTCACTCTGTTACAAAATTGCTAACTAACGAAAATATTCCTGGGTTCAACTACGACGGCAAACAATCCAAACCATTAAAAGCTATAGTAAAAGCCTTTATCGTTCGTGGGATCAAGAATAAACTTAAATGATATTAAAACTGAAGGTCTAAAAGCAGTTAGTGCAAATAATGAACTTAAATGGAAGTCAAAAGAAGCTCTTAATATGTTTCTTAAGACGTTTGATCTATCCGAAAATGTGAACAAATCTATGATATAAAAAGATTGCCTATCACAATTATTAAGATCGAACTAATAAAATTATCTAATTGAAATCCTCAGTGGAAAAAATTTCTGTCCTTTGGGCACAGAAAAAAATTTCTGTAGAAAACCTCCACGACATACCAAAACGTTGCAATTGCAGCGAGCCACACCCAGCTGTTGCATCATTCCAAAAGAATTGCAAAAGGTTAGAACTACAATAAAAAAATATCTCTATCTGATAATCGAAAAACGAACGGAAAAACTCACCTTACTGAGGATAAAGTTACCAAACTTTTACCAACTTCTACCAAAGGAGAAACAAGTAAGGAAACACCCGCAACATTCCGATGCCACAGTAAAGTCAGATGCATTGCCATTGACTTTATGGAAACTAAATAAATACTCGCTTGGGCGCCTAAGAGCACAACATGCAGTTTCCAGACTATGACTAAATGTCATAAAATTCTTTTCTGAAATGCAAACGGCTTATCCAACCACAAAAATGAGCTTAGAAGAAGTACTTCATAACGAAAACATCGGCATAGCTTCAATCGATGAAACTCATTTCACGAAATAAATCTAATTGAATTACAAAAACTACTCCGAAAAATTGCGCAAGGGGTGGAAGGGCTGTTTTAATAAAAAATACAATAAAGCATTATTTAGATGAAGGATTTCCAAGCGGAATACGAAAAACAAAATCCGGATTTAATTGACTTTTTTATCTACAAACTGTCTGTTATCGAAGGTTTTGACTTCAGCTCGGATTACTCATTGGTACAGCTATTAATATCGCAAGATGTAGCACAAAACCAAAGGGCAACAAGGCTACTCAATGCTTTCAGTGGCTGGAAATATTTTCGACTTCATTCAGAGCAATTAGCCAAATATAACTACATCACTACCAGCGAGAGCTCGATGACGCAGTGCTTCATTTTAGGCAACAATTTCAGTTGACAGCGTGGAACAGTTCAGAACCAAGGAGCCAAGGTGGTCGCTTCTTAACACATCAGTGCCAAATACCTCATGCCTGACTTGGGCGTACAAAACGCACAAAAAGTGGTCCGCCGTCTCATCCTCCTCTCCACAAGCTGGGCAGAGTACACTGTCTGAAATGCCTACCTTTTTCAGGTGCTTCGCCTACAGAAAGTGGACCGTCATCAGTCCAACTAGCTGCCTGCAGTCCCTTCTGCTTGATGACAGGAAGATTTACGGCAGTCGGTCGGACATGACAGGTAACATCAGTTTAGTTCATCTGCAGCCTCTGCCAGCCTGTCAGGCTCTCTTCTGGGTTGTAGTAACCCATTTGCTAACCGTCGCTTTGATGGCAGGGAGGAAGTGACAGTCTGAGGCCAACTTTTTTGTCACGGAGCCCATCCTAGCTAAAGAGTCAGAGGTCTCGTTACCCACTATACCCACGTGTCTGGGGACCCATGTTAGCATCAGACTATTATGTCTACCGACAAAGAAGACAATACCAATTTTGGTGGAATCTGCCGATACCCCATTAGCAAAGCACCATATCCAGAGTTTTCTGCACTTTTCTACAGATGTTCATAAGCGAAGGGCCCGTTAACAAACAGGTAGCATTGTCTGCATTTGCTTGTGTGTAGACTCCCGCATCGTTTAAGGTGCTGATTAGAGGATCGATCCCCATTCACCAGAGCAATGAAAACAGCACACCGCTTTTGGAGACTGCCTCTATTAAACCTGGATGCCACTAGCGGATCTTCCTCCGCCCGCAAGTGACAATTCTTTGGGCTAGCATTGAATGAATCCAATTCACTAGCACCCGGTCTATGCCATGCCTAATGGCAGAGCTGCACATACTGACGAAAGTGGCATTATCAAAAGCCCTCCCTACATCCAAAAATATGACCATAGCGTAGTCCCTCCTATCGATGGCCTGCTCTACCCTAGCAACAAGGTTTGCAGTGCCGACACACAGGATTTTCCACTTTGATAGGCATTTTGAAATGGGGAGAGCGGATGAACTTTTAGCGACTTCTGACGCATATGCAAGTCCACTAGCCGTTTGAGACGGTCCAGCATGAAAGAAGTCATGCTGATGGGTCTAAAGCTTTCGGGGCTGATGAGGTCATCTCTCCCTCACCATCCTCCAAGAGCGTCGTATACAGGCGAGTGCTAGGCATGCAGTGAAGATTTTCTTCAGGACTGAAGTCACGGACTTTATGTCTTCCTTCGGCATGGTACGTAAAATCCCATCTGGTCCGGGGGTCTTGCAGCCGCCAAAATATTCGATGGCAAATCGAATGGCGGCTTCATTCACCACAGATCTGGCAACGTGCCAATCACGCCGAGAAGGTGTAGGAGCTTTGCTAAACCACAGCAAGTCAGCACATATAGTGTTCATCGGTGCCCAAATATCTGGGCATAACACTTAATACTAAATTGCGCAAGAAAGCTCATACCAAGAAAAGAAAAGTTTGCCTTGAAATTAAATAAGCTAAGCTCAAGCTTATCAATCCACAACAAATTACTTATTTGCTTACTTAATCACCAAGCTATAGAGTTAGCGAAACAATTTTGAAAAGTTTGTGTACCATTTTCAATTGAAAATGCGGAAGAAGACCATTTTTTCTCAGTGCCGCTTCAAATGGATTTCTGTATTCTAAGATTTACTTGGTGAGAGGTGAAACACACAATATTTCACGTACATGCTTAGTGCGATGATCAAATATGAGTACTTTACCGTTTAGTGGAACGCTGCTGAAGTTATACTTATTCTAAAACTTGGGAGTCCTTCGAACTTTGAAGAAAGCTGAGTAGATCTTGTGGTGCCAAGAAGCCAAGGTGGTCTCTTCTTAACACATCTGTGCTAAATACCTCATGCCTGATTGATGCGAAGGCCAAGCAGACGCACAGAAAGTCATCCGCCGTCTCATCCTCCTCTCCCCATGTTGGGCACAGTGCACTGTCTGAGATGCCCACTTTTTCCATGTGCTTCCCACATTGAAAGTGGTCTATTATCAGTACAACCTTATGCCCACAGCTCCTTCTGCTTGATAATAGGAAGATCTGCGATCTGTCGGACATGATAGGTAACATCAGTTTTGTCCATCCGCAGCATCTCTCAGCCTGCCAAGCTCGCTTCTGCGTTGTAGTAAACCATTTGCTTACCGTGGCTTTGATAGCTGCAGAAGGGAGTGACAGAACGGGCTCCGGCTCAAAGAAGTTGGCCTCAGAACCCACCCTAGCTAAAGAGTGAGAAATCTCATTAAGCGTGATACCCACCTCCGGTTGAAACACAGTTGCATGCATTCGAAGAGCAAAGTGCAGTTTTGTTCCGCTGGATTCCTCGTAGACACCAGACCCGGAACCGTGCTTGGTCCTGGAGCGATCCGTGAAAATGCGAAAACAGTGTTTGCCGGGCTCATTTTCTGAGTTTGGCCACAATAGAGCTTCTGGCAGCACCACACTGTATTTATTTTCAAGTACGACTCTTGATGGCATGAACAATGCCGAACAGGGACCGTACCAGTTCCCTTTGTGTATCAGCCTTCCTTGGGTGAAAACATCAAGTGGTGGTAGACCAATCCGATCATCTAATGCTGATCTTTGATTTCTTTGGATAGTTGGATAGTAACTCTTTTTAGCTTAGGCAGAACGAGTCCATCAAGCTTCTTCTTTCTGGTAAAGAGGACAATACCGGTAATGGTGGAGTTTGCCGATAACGCATTCGCACAGCACCAATTGTCACAATATTCAATCATATAAGGAGAGGGTCTATTACGACAGAGGCAACGTCGCCCGCATATGCTTCACGTAGACTCACGCATCATTTAAGAGCGTGAGTAGAGGATCAATCAGTTCTTCTTCTTCTCGCACCGTGACGATTTTTCGAGCGAATCCAATTCACTAGCACTCGATCTACGCTATGTTTACTAGTAGAGCTGCACGGACTACCAAAAGTGGCAATATCAAATGCCTCTTCTATGTCCAAAAAGATGCCTACAGCGTAGTCCCTCTTATAGATGGCTAGTTCTACCCTAGCCACAAGCTTTTGCAGTGCCGACTCACAGGTCGGCATGCCACTCTGATAGGCATGCTGAAATGGAGAAAGAGGGTGAACCTTCAGTGACTTCTGACTTATGCGCAATTCCACTAGTCGTTCGAGGCTTTTCAGCCTGAAAGGGGACATATTTATTGGTCTAAAGCTGTTGGGGCTGGTGTAGTCATCTCTTCCAACTTTAGGTATGAAGACGACCCTCACCATTCTTCAAGAGCGACGTTTATCTAATTACCTGGAAAGTGAGATTCCATCAGCAAGCTGAGTGTCTCATTTTGGCTATTCGAGAAGGAGCATTCAGATTTCCCAAGTGACCCCAGATTTGTAGATGAATCTCTTTTCAGGATCCTAACCAATATCGTCACTCAGAGACTCAAAACCGCTATAGAATTTCCTAAAGAAGCTCTTTTCGATTCCCGAATAAGCTTCTTGTAGTTTTTCTGAACATTACGGTATCGCTCTCAGTCCTCAGCAAGATTAGTAGATTGAGGGTTCAGTTTAAAAGTCTGCTTCCTATTGTTTCTAAATTTTTTGAAAGGTTGCTTCTGAAAAGGCTTAATCCGATAATTTAACAAAGAAGACTTATTTCAACCCACCAATTTGGATTCCGTAAACATTACTCCCCTATAGAGCAAGTTAAATGTGTATACAAGCATGCACTCGGAAAAAGGAATACTGTACTGTCTTGTTAGATATTACGCAAGTCGTTGACAAGGTATGACTAGGAGAACTACTATACAAGCCTAAAATGAGCTTACCGCATAATTGCTATATGCTTCTGAAATCATACCTGAATAGTAGACATTTTCGTATCCAAATAAACGATGAAACTACCAATCACCACGAAATCAGCACGTGTACCACAAGGAAGTGTTCTAACATAGGACTCGTTTTGTATACTTCGTTCAGAGCTGACCCACCTTTAATGAACCATACATATACAGCTACTTATTCCGACGATACGGTTGTAATGTCCAAAATAAACCATGCCTCAATTGCTTCTTAGTACTTACAAGAACACTTCAACAGTTTTAGTTCCTGGTTAGAAACCTGGCGTAGAAAATAAACCAAATCTATGTACATTACTTTCACGCTTTACTACGGCTGATGCCCTCTCGTATCCCTAAACAACGTTCTAATATCTCAGAAAGATAATGCCAAATATTTAGGTATTCTGCTAGACAGGCGTCGCACGTGACGATCGCATATATTTTTAAAGCGAAAACAACTTGAGCTGAACAATTCTTAAACTAATATAGATGTACGGAGCCGAAATATGAGGCTTGGCGACAAAATCCAACCTTGAAATGCTACAGAAATTGCAGTCAATGGTGTTACGCAAATGTGCCAAAGCGCCATGGCTTGTACTAAATGAAGCAATGCACCGAGATCTAAATGTTACGGCAGCTGAATCAGTCAGCATAGCAATCGGCTTGCCCTCATTTAAATCCTCAAGCAGTTAACCTTTTGAATAACAGCGTTTGACCTTGTTAACGGAGTCGCTTGATCTTTATTCGTTGCACTCTATCTGTTAGTTTGTTAATTGTGAGTGCGATTTAGATGCTGCGTATTATATTGGGAGGATCACTAAATAATAGGACTATGAATAAGTTCGTGCGGTTTTTTTCGAAATTTCAAACTTTATTGACGTAAAATGGATACAAATTTAATATTCAAAATATTGTCCATCGCTTACTACTACTTTTTCCCATCTTTCTGGCAATTCACGGATTCCCTTTGTGAAAAATTCGGTCGGTTTTGCCGCAATCCACGAATCGATCCATTTTTTGACTTCATCGTAATTACGGAAGTGCTGGTCAGCCAGGCCATGTTGCATCGATCGGAAGAGATAGTAATCGGATGGCGCAAGGTCTGGACTATACGGCGGGTGGGGTAGGACATCCCATTTGAGCGTTTCTAAGTATGTTTTGACCACTTGTGCAACATGTGGCCGAGCATTGTCATGTTGCAAAATAACTTTGTCGTGCCTATCGGCGTATTGCGGCCGTTTTTCTCGCAGTGCTCGGCTCAAACGCATCAATTGTCGTCGGTAGACATCCCCCGTAATCGTTTCATTCGGTTTCAGTAGCTCATAATACACAACACCCAGCTGGTCCCACCAGATACACAGCATAACCTTCAGGCCATGAATATTCTGCGCCGACGTCGATGTTGAAGCATGGCCAGGGTATCCATACGTTGCCCGACGTTTTGGATTGTCGTAATGGACCCACTTTTCATCGCCAGTCACAATTCGATGCAAAAAACCCTTTCTTTTGTGCCGTTGAAGCAGTTGTTCGCATGCCATAAAACGGCGTTCAACGTCTCTTGGCTTCAATTCATACGGCACCCAATGGCCTACCTTTCGGATCATTCCCATGGCTTTTAAACGTTTGGAAATGGTTGATTGATCAACTCCCAAAGTTTTTGCAACCTCTTCTTGCGTTTGAGCCGGATCTTGATCGAGCAATTCCTCCAATTCGGTATCCATGAACTTTGGCGGCGCACCCTCGCGTTCTTCGTCTTCCAAGCCAAAATCACCACTTTTAAAGCGTGCAAACCACTTCTGGCACGTTCGCTCAGATAGAGCATGCTCACCATAAACTTCCACCAAGATACGATGACTTTCGGCTGCTTTTTTCTTCATATTAAAATAATGAAGAAGAATTCCCCGCAAAAACACATTATTTGGCACGAAATTCGACATTTTCAAGTGTGGTAAAAATATTGTTGTTTACGCTTCAAATAAAAAACTTATACTGACGTTTGTGCCTTACGACAGTAGCTCTCCAATGAATGTTTGGAAATGTGGATCGATGGAATAATAATCAAGTTACGCCATCTGTTGTAAAACCGCACGAACTTATAAATAGACCTATTAGGTGGGAGGATCACTAAATAGGTGGCAGTGCCAGAAGCGTATTCCCGGGTAAAAAATTTCCTGGTGTAGGACTAATAAGCCCTTATAAAATAAGAGCGTACAATTGTTGGCATATGCCGATGATGTTGACATCATCGGCCTTAACAACCGCGCTGTTAGTTCTGCTTTCTCCAAACTGGATAAAGAGGCAAAGCGAATGGGTTTGGTGGTGAACGAGGACAAAACGAAGTACCTCCTGTCTTCAAAAAAACAGTCGGCGCACTCGCGTATCGGCACCCACGTCAATGTTGACAGTTATAATTTCGATGTTGTAAAAGACTTCGTTTATTTAGGAGCCCGTATTAACACCTATAACAATGTCGGCCTTGAAATCCAACGTAGAATCTCTGTTGCCAACAAGTTATACTTTGGACTATGTAGGCAACTGAGCAGTAAATTCCTCTCTCGACGAACAAAACTAACACTCTACAAGGCTCTCATCATGTCCGTCCTAACGTATGTCGCAGAAGCGTGGACGATGACAACATCCGATGAAGCGACGCTTGGAGTGTTTGAGAGAAAGATTCTGCGTAAGATTTTTGCCGAATCGCGTAAGCGGCTATCGCGCCAATAAGAAGAAGAAGGACTAATAAGCCATCAGAACTATTTGTTTGTGCACATAAAGAGCAACAATTGAGGCAGGATTCGACACTATTGCCGACTCTTCAAAGACTAAGACGCGATCTTTAACAACTCGATTTAAATAATACTTCTTGGACTTCACTCATGCCACTCGCAGTCCTCCAAAATGTGGCGAAGAGGGTGGAATGAAGTGCCATCGAGTCTGTTGCGAGGAGAGTTATGGAGCACCTTTCATCCGATAAAGGTAAGGTAGGCAATTTCGTCGGCCCTTATTTTGTATCACAGTCGCTGTGTTGATCATTACACAAACCTATTCGCCTCATAAACCGCTTCATTTGATACCAGATATATAAATATAGCAACATATCCATTAATTGAAGGTGAAAGCACTTTGGCTGAGTGCACTCGTTCCTGGGGCTTAGACTTATATCGGTAGTATGTGATGCAGTGATGTATGACAAACCTCACCATGTTTCGTTCATTTATTATCCTAAACTGCTTTCTGATGTAATTTAATGTAACTTCTACTCCATGTGACCCTTATACTCCACTCTGTGCAATATCATGCGAAGACAGTGATTGATCATCGATTCCATGAAGTGATGCTCTGCTGGCAATAAGTACGGATGCTTTTCGTTTAGCGGAGGCAAAGAGTCAAGAAGACGGGCTCCCAAACGGATAAAGGAAGGGATACAATCGAATTAGAGTACTATTCACGGGAATTTTGCGATTCGATGGCAGTGCGGTTCAACTCTTTCACAGGCAAACCTTTGATTCGCTGATTTAAATTCAAAGGCTTGGCTTCTCAGTATTGTTAAAATTTATCATGAAACTGTGACAGTTGTTTTCCACTTCACTAAATGTTAAAGGTATATTTGTGTCAATTACTGCGTTTGGCCAATCTTCGTGGCCAAGGCATGGGTTGAAAAATTAACAGGATTATCATTCGTTGACACGTATCACCACTGAAGGGACGTGATATTATCGAAAGAAGCATCCGTTTAGTTGTTTGTGCATTGTCCAACAAAACGTGGTCAACGTGCATACTATGTTTGATTATATTATTGTTGCGAACGGTGAAGTGTCGCGAATCAACTGGCAACAATAGCGAACGAAAAAAAGCTTTGATGGCGACAGTAGACAGCGAGGCAGAGCACGCTTTTTGGGTCTACCGTTAAGAAAGTTCTTCGATGACGACAAGTGATGACATCGCACTGACAGGATTTAGCAAGCTGCTATAACAACAGAACTCGCCAGAAGATACGAGCTGCCAGATCTGAAAACTACGATAGTTATTAAGCACATGTATAAGTATATAAGCAGAGGTGCATACGCTTGTGGTATTCAGTTCGAAGTTGAACTTGTAAGCGAATAAATGAAAAAAAAAAAATTGTGTGAAGTTGTCTTAATGTGAACGTGTACATGTAAAGTAAAGTGTTCGAAATAAAGTAAAGCAAATGTGCAGCCATTAATCTGTGATTTTTGTTTGACAATCTAGTGATCGAACCTAGAGGAATTATTGTGAGAGATTTATTCGGCTATGAAACGCTATGGAGGCAGAGGGCGTCGATGTAGACAAATATGTGTTCCAGCTAGAAGATGAGCAATTATCGTCCAAAATAGAAGAAAAGGCAGAGCCTCCAGGACCTTCACCAGGTATAGACATGACAGAGATAATGACTGGAGTTTCGCAAATATCATCGAAGAAGTCATCGCAGGTATTACAAATATCAGTCGAGTTGTCGCTGAAGTTAGATGCGTAACTGGAAAAACAGGAAACACGTACATCCAAGTTAGAAGCTGAGAAGACACATATGACATCGCAACTGGAAGCGATTGAGGTTGAGGTGGATGCAATGAATACTCGCTTCCTTGAATTGCAATTGAATCGTCCGAATATGCTAACCAGTGGTCCGAAAGTAAAATCATCATCATTGAGGCGCTTTACCATTCGCGATATTTAACCTCGAGTTTAAAAAAAAACCACCAACAAATTACTAGAGTATTGCCGGCAAAGTTGCAGCTTTAGTTGTTTCCTTCAAGGTTCAGCCGACGAATTTTGGCAGGCACCTCCATAAGTCGATCGGGGCAACTACGAGAGTCTGATAGGAGCAATAGAGAGACGTTACGGGGTAACTACAGGCAAAAAGTTTTTCAGATGGAACTGACGAATAGCTTCCAGGAATTCGCGACAGATTGAGCGGTGGGCACATTTGGCGTATGCAAAAGAAATAGGAGACTTCGTTAAGGAGCTGAAGGGTCGGGCATTCATAAGAGGTTTACGATATTCGGACACGAATCCGGCAGCATACTCGAAACTGACGTGGACGTTTGCTGAAGTAGTGCTATTTGCGCTGGCACAGGAAACAGCAGCACTCTTGAGTAAGCCAGTGCACTAGGTCCATCGGGTTGATGCTGAAGAGCCTATCTCGATAGGAGAAACCATGAGGAACGTTATAAGGGAGTCTTTTCAGTGTACACGAAGAAGCTCAGATTGAAAGTGGTACTATGGTAGTACAACTATGGTAAAATCGGACATTTGGCCCGCAATTGCACTATACCATGCAGCCTACCGAAGACGGATTCAAGTGGAAGAAAGCAAAGCGATGATACTGGCAATGGCGCTCCCCATACACGGCAGGTGTTAAACTAAAAGAAACCAGCTGTAAGGGGCGAGAACTGGTCCGCGCAACTGAATGCCCCACATTTTCTCTCTCGCACATTGGACGGAAAAGCAACAACTTGATCATAAGGAGAACTGTAAATGGTCGATCCAATGTGCTTACTCTGGACGAATTCGATCATCCGGCCAGACATAATAAAATAAATGGTAATGTGAAACCTGGCTGGCCACATGCCAGAGAGCTACAGGAGAGAGAGCTCCGATTTCCGGTAAGGTAGCTTGCAAAGTCACTATTGGTTCACATACATAGTTCTTAGTTAATGATTCATTGTAGTTCACACATTTTTAAAAGCTGAAATCCCGGATTCAGTAATAAATGGCGTAGATGTCCTGCTTCTGCACGTCAGAATATGGAGATACCTCATAGCACCGGATATGGGCCACGTGTGCAGTCCAGAAAAGTAACCCTAAGTCACCGTCAACGAATTTCTCCAAAATCTGAACCAGTCATATCGGCTAACTTTAAAGGAGGCTGTTGTTCGAGGGAAGTGTGGTGCATAGAAGCTGCTGAGGAGAGGGAGAACATAATCATCGGAAGGACACTAGTGAGCACGGAAAAAGATAAAGGCTTCCAGTAAGGGTTTTAAACAATTTCAAGTCATCAGTTATTTCGGCTAAAGGAGCCGTTATAGGGAAATCCAGGATTGTAGAAGTCCTAGTAAACTGCGATGGACCACAACAGGAAAGGAAGGACTCCAGGAAGCAGAAAGAAAAGCCTTCGATTTCGTAAGGGCTTGGTTGCAGGAAGTCCGTGGACTAGAGAGGACGAAACTAAGAGATTGCTGGAGAAATACAAAACATATTCAACGGGGATTTTGGAAAGTTTGGAACAGCTGCCATCGTGAAACATCGAATAGGCACAGAGATGCAAGCCCAATTCGTCAAGTTTCAAACCGAATTCCGCTAGTAAAGCGCGATGAAACAAATAAGACTATCTAAGATTCAGGGTGGGCCATATAGCGTTTGCTTTTTGAACCACCTATTTTTTTGAGAATGGTAACACAAATGACATGTCAAATGTGTTCATAATTTACTTAAAGGTTTGACATTTACGAAATGGGACGCTATAAGCCTGAACAAAATTGGGAAATATTGAAAACCTATTTCCAAAGTGGTGAGTCTTCTCCTTCTTCCGCGGTTACAGTAAATGGCGGACGTTACCATGACATGCTCAACGAGTTTTTGTTTCCAAAAATTGAAGAGGATGACATGGATGACATTCGGTTTCAACAGGACGGTGCAACTTGTCACACTGCCAAAGTTACACTCGAACTTTTGGCTACCGTTTTTGAAAACCGAATAATCAGCCGAAATTCCGATACCAATTGGCCGCCTCGGAGCTGTGATTTAAGCCCGTTGGACTATTTTTTGTGCGGAGCCGTTAAAGACAAATGCTATCTAGAGGCGATTGATGCTTTAAAACACGAAATCGAAGTTGCCATTCATGAAATTGGAGTCCAAACAATCGAAAATGTGCTTAAAAATTGGGTTGATCGAATGGCCTACTGTAAAGCCAGTCGTCGCAGTCATTTGAACGTTATTATTTTTCATTCATAAATGACAATGATCAATCTTCAAAATAAAAAAAAAAAGTTTGAAAAAATATTGATTAGTTTTTTTTAGGGGGGACTAAAGCTGGCTAATAAGCTATTCCACGAAAATCGTGTGCAATGGGCAAAGTCTACATTAAACCCATACAGATCTCTTGGACCTGATGATCATTGTCCCTACTTGGTCCAGACTATATAAACCAAGGATACATATCTACGAAATAGGCTGAGGTAAATGTTGTTTTTATCTCAAAGGTAAGGAAAAAACCCCTAGCCATTAATTGCCCAAGCCTTACTGACCAATTAACCTTAGCTCATTTCTTCACAAAAAACTGTAAAAAATCGTGGATCGGCACACAAGGGAGAACAACTTAATTTCAACTTCTGTTTGCCTACCAATAACGTAAATCTACTGGCACTGCAATACACAGTCTTGTAAATATTATTGAAAAAGTTATTGAATCAAAACAAATCAAATTTTGCGCCTTAATTGACATAACAAGAGCTTTCGATAATACATCCGATGAGGCAATCAACAGTCCCCTATCTCAAAAGGATGCGTCTAAGCCCCTCATAAAATGGATTATGTCGATGCTGGAATCCTGAACAATCAGTGCAGAGTTAGGAGGAAGAATAAAGTCCTTCTAGGTTATAAGAGGTTGCCGGCAAGGGGGAGTACCTTTTCCTCTTTTGTGAACATTAGTAATAGACGAACTTCTCCAGGAACTGATGACCTGGTAGTTAGGCTCGCATGAGGATACCATTTCTAACCGCATACAACAAACCCTCAATATAATAAACAAATGATGAATCGATAAAGGGCTCTCTAGGAAAAATCCAATGAAATGCCTAAGTCATACAGACTGTTTAGTCTTAGCTCATTTTTCCTCAAAACAATTTAACATATCGATGCTGGAATCTAGCACAATTAGTGCAGAATTAGGAGAAAGAATAAAGTTTATCAAGGCCACAAGAGATTGTCCGCAAGGGGGAGTACTCTCTTCTCTTGGCACTAGTAATAGAGGAACTGCTCTCAAACTGAACCATTTAAGGTTATGTTGATGACTTGGCAGTATTCATGGTAGGCTGGCATGAGGAGACCATTTCTAACCGCATGCAAAAAACCCTTAGCAAAATAAAAAATGATGCACCTAGAAAGGGCTCTACATATTAAAAGAACATCAGCCGTATGTCTTGTCCTAGGTTAGGTTAGGTTAGACTTGGTTGATCCTCTAGATCGACATAGACCAGAAATTGATTAATAGTGATACCAATGGAGAATTCATCTTACATTTTTCTTTGATTTACAGTTTGAATAATTTAATTAGGCTGCTAATTTTTTGATCTGCCACACTTTCTAATGCTGAAAATGATGCAGAACCTAAGCAGTTTATTCGCATTCTGCTAAGTGCAGGGCAGTGGCAGAGTAGGTGTTCCAGGGTTCCTCTCTCGTCGACTTCGTTACATATTGTGCATGTATCGATCTGCACTAGCTTCAGTTTGACCGTATACGGTGGAGTGAAACAGTTTCCCGTCTGTGTCCCTACTAGAAGTTTACACCCTTTCCTGGGAAGTGATAAAATATAGTTTGTAGACCTGACATTGTGCTTGCGTAGAATGATTTTCGCGATTCTGCATGAGATGGTTCATTCCCCCCTAGAACTCGCTTGTCGAACCATAGATCTCAACCTGGAACACACTGCAGCAGTCCGCTAATTTGTATATCTGTTCATATCCTAATTATCTTAGGTTTCCTTTTGAAATTAGTTTGAGGAATAACGTAGTCCGAGTTGGCGTTTAAGCTTCTGCACAAATTTTCAATAGCCAAAGTCCGGCCTTCTTTGCAAAATTTTTTGCTACAAAGTCTATTTGGTGGAGGTCAAGTATCTTGTCCAGTGCTGCTGTGGGAGTGGTGCGCATTGCACTCGTTATACACAGTCCTGCAATTCTTTGCATTTCCTCCAGTTTGTTAGCGTATGTATTTTTGTTCAAATTGTATGTCCCCCATACTAGAATGCCACAGAGCATTACTGGCATTACTACTGCCGTGTAAACCCAATGTAAGTCGTGGAAATTAGCCCCATGTCTTACCGAGAATTTTTCTGCAGGCGTATAAGGCATTGAGTGCTTTCTTCGTTCGTTCTTCCACATTGAGTTTACCTAGTATATGTCTTAACCTGTAATGTTTTGATATCTAGCCTAGGTGGGGACCAGTTAGGAATCTGGTACTTCCTGGTAAACCGTACTAGGTACGTCTTCTAAAAATTTACTTTCAGTCTCGCTTCAACTGACCATTTGCTAATTTCCTTGAGTGCCTTCAAGAACTTGACTCACAGTGTTTAGGCATCTTCCTGAGATGATGATAGCCAAGTCATCTGCATACGCAGCTAGCTTTGGTCCTCCATTTCTCATTTTAAGTAAGATCAAGTCTACTACCAGAGTCCAGAGATTACAACTCCTTGTGGTTTGCCGCTGTTAGCATTTCGAAACATGACCAAAGAGCCCCATTCTGTTGCCACTGTGCGACTATTTTAATAGATGCCGATCCAATTTTGCATCGATGGATGTGTGTCAATTGATCCTGGACTCTCAATCAGTGCCTCCATCGAGATATTGTTGAAAGCTCCAGATATGTCAAGAAATACTGCAATCGCGTATTCACTGTAATGCATTGACCTTTAGGGAGAGCAGTTTCAGTGCACCTCTCTTTCGTGTAAGTGTGCTGATCCTCAGATACCAAGTGCGGTGATACCTTTCTTTAATATAGGAGTCCAGTATTCTTTCGAAGGTTTTAAGGAGGAACGGGGTAAGGCTAATTAGCCAATAATCCTTCGAACACAAGTGCCTGCTTTTACTTGCTTTTAATATAAATACAACCCTTGAGAGTCTCCAATTCTTCGAAATATAGTTGAATTTCAAACCGCATTTAAATATTTCCTTCAGCCAAGGTATAGGGGATGCACTTCACCTTTGCAAAAGCGCTCGAAATATGCCATCCGGGCCTGGTAACTTAAAAAGGTCAAACGATTTTAGGGCCCATTCCAATCTAGATGTTGTAATGAGGCCCTTACAAACTTAATACGTTATGTTCCCTCCAACAATCATCACAATCTGAAAGTTTAGCCAACTTCAGAAATTCTTTAAGCTGTCTTCGTTGTTTACCAATATCCTAGTTCCACCACGATGGCATAGAATTACCTTTGAGTCTTGGATTTTGGTATGAAAAGAAGGGTTTTTGAAGTTAGAGAGTCTATAGCGGCTTCTATGTCTCTGCTGGTGAGTATTTGGCGGGATGAATGAGTGTAATCCTTTAGCAAAATTTCATAGAAGTCCCAGTTTGTTTTCCTAGGATTCCAATGGAAAGGTTGCTCCAGCACTTTCCAGTTAAAGATTTCTAGGTTATCACCTTAAAAAGGAGTGATATCCAAAACTTCTTCAGAGGTTGGACCCCTAAAAAGTCGGGCCATTTCCCCTATTAGCCAAACTTACATTGTTTTCTAGTATATAGTTCAAAAGGTGCTCACCACGTTCGATTATATCCTTGCTGCCCCATTGAGGGTGTTGCCAGTTTGCATCTGCTCCTACCAGAACTTCCAGTCCCCGCTGATGAGCTTCTCTCATGAGGTGCTGTAGTTCCATGGATTGTGCCTCGATGTTATGGGTCATGTAGCAGGAGGCAAAGATCTTTTGTCCCTCGTCCCTAGGGCTATCACCGTCAGGTCCGCAGTGCTAAATCCACGAATTAAGTATGAGTTAGTATTTTTCCTCACTAAGATGACAGATCTAGTCTTCCTTACCGTATGCGAGTAGAACAGTTGGAAGTGGTTTGACTCAATTCCAGATACCTTCTTGCGGAAGATCTTCATGGTTCTTGGATTAGAGCCCCATCGTAGCCACCTTCTTTAAGCACATTGAGGAGCTCTACCCATGCTGTCCTACTGTGGTAGAGGTTGATCTGCAGAACCTTCGCCTCCAAATGGATCACTGCTCTGTGACATAGGAACGGCTATTTTTCGACTCTCTATTTGCGTGAGAGCAGCGTTCATCACGGATTCTAGTCCGAGATCACTCTCTAGTTATCCGATCTCCAGAGCGTTTTCGTTACCGTCCTGAGGGTGTAGTTTCTTAAGATGCAGGTGTACGCTACCCGTGCCCTCAAGACATCATGCCGAAGCGACGGTATAGCAGGTCCTGAGCCTTCTAGTTAATTTAGAGTACAAGGTCCTGGTATCCGTTCACATCCGGGTTTCCTACGTGGAGCAGTTTCCAATTCAGTGTAGGGTCATCCGGATTTTGCCGTTGACACAGCAGCAGAGCAACTTCCGGTTTTACCGGGCTGGCTACACGCAAATACACGGAATGTAGTCTTTGTCGACTGTTTTCAGCTCCGCACCATCCCACAGGCCCCTGAATGTTGGAACCACTTCCTTTATCCATCCTAATGTCGTGTTGTCGTTCCATCTGAGCATCTTGACAACCAATGTACCAGCCTACGCCTTCAAAAGAGGGCGATGGTTTGTCGGGCTCATTGACTACTCTTGCAACGATGCTTTCCAAAATTTTGTCGTCAACCTGTTTCCACTGCTCCGCCGTCAGCTGTCCATTAGGGTGATGAAGGTCAACCAATACCATGGTCAAATGCCGTTTGGCTATTTCACTGACCGCCAATGCTTTCTTTGAAGTCGCTGGCTGGTTAGCATTGTCCTTCATCCCTCCCATAGAAGTGACTGGCTGGTTCCCTGTGTTTGCTGGTTTCTGCCTTCCCTGATGTTTGGCCTCTAGTTCTTCCTCATCCTTGGACCGCTTTCTTTCAGGCTCATTCAAGCTCTTAGAGACTGCTTCTTTGATTTCGTTTACGAAGGTAGGATGCATCGTCGCGACTTTTTCGTTTTGCGAGAAATGCTCTCTGCCTTTTGCTATTGCTTCGTTTTCCGATTTAAGGTCCTGCGCTCCGAGGCGAAGGTGTGACCTTAGAGTTCCGGCGCAGTTGGATTCATATTGCTGCTGTATATTGAACGAGGGCTTTCTGTCCCTCCTTATTGACCTTTTTCTTCGGCTTCCCTGAGGGTGCAACACTCGAAGTAAAAGCCTTTGGTGAGTTGAAAAGCTCTTCCTAAGCAGCTGTATTCACGGTTGCCACGCTACAAACGCTTTCAAGTACTGAAGTAGAACTTGGTTTCACTTCGTGCCCGCCGGTGGTAGCAGCCACATCTCCCACCAACGTTTGGGTCGATATCCCGATCCGCTTCTTCTTCTTTGTACTCCCCATACTGGTTTTTATTTCGGACACTCCTCCCTTAGCGTTTTATGCCTACCCGCCAGGCGCTCCTTGACCATGGCCGCAGCAAGGTTCTGCATCTCTTCTTTCATCATAAAAATACTAAAGGGGGACATACATACTTTGCATACGGTATTTGCTAAGCTACTGCCTTGCTTCCCACATCCCTGCCCCCATACCGACCCTAAGTTTGAACACTTAGAATGCAGAGACTCATTGCCCAGGTGGCACCCTCGCGGAGTCTTCAGCCAAAAGAGTTTCGCCACGCAGGATTTTCGTCCTGTCCTAAATAAATCAACTGTCCGCAGAAGCGAATATGTTGGCATCAAACTTGGAAAAACACTCACTTAGAACTATAATCTTGAGAAAGTTACTGCGAAAGTCCCACGGCATTATTTGCCAGCACAAGGCTTTTTAGAAAAACATGTGGACCGAGCCCCAGAATGACTTAGTGGATATTCACTACAGTTCTTAAACCCATAATCACCTACGCTTTCATAGCATGGTGGCGTAAAGTTAAACAACGAAAGGCGGTAAGTGATCTCAACCAATTCTACCGCCTCATCTGCGTCGGTACAACAGAAGCAATGAAAATTTGCCCAACTGACGCAAGTTTTAATTGAAAATGAAACACGCTTGAGCGCCTTAAGATTAAAAAGCATCTCTGATCTAAAAAGTGGAGATATCAAAGGGCATCTAAAGATCTTAGAAGGCTTCCGACATACTCCTATTCACTAGACGGTGGATGCATTATATCCATAACTCATTATCTTTAGGATTTCCAAGTTCCCATTAATGAACGTACGCCCTGGAAAAATAGTTATATCATCTTAAAGCCGGGATTCCAGATATGGTACACTGAGGGACCGAAATTAGAAGAAGAATTAAATTCAAAAAATCGATTTCAATGGGTCTCTACCCAACAACCTTCCAGGCAGAAATACAGGGTGGGCCATATAGCGTTTGCTTTTTGAACCACCTAATAACATGTCGAATGTGTTCATAATTTACTTAAAGGTTTGACATTTACGAAATGGGACGCTATACGCTTGAACAAAATTGGGAAATATTGAAAACCTATTTCCAAATTGGTGAGCGTTCCTCTTCTTTTCTGATTTTCACATCGGTGGCTACGTCAATAAGCAAAACTGTCGGATTTGGGGCTCAGAAAATCCACACGTTACTGTAGAGAAGCAAATGCATCCACAACGAGTCACTGTTTGGTGCGGTTTTTGGTCTGCGGCATCATCGGGCCATTTTTTTTCGAAAATGAGCGAGGAGCCGCGGTTACAGTAAATGGCGAGCCTTACCGTGACATACTCAACGAGTTGTTTCCAAAAATTGAAGAGGATGACATGGACAACATATACATAGTTTCAACAGGACGGTGCAACTTATCACACTGCCAAAGTTTCACTCGAACTTTTGGCTACCGTTTTTGAAAACCGAATAATCAGCCGAAATTCCGATATCAATTGGCCGCCTCGGAGCTGTGATTTAAGCCCGTTGGACTATTTTTTGTGGGGAACCGTTAAGGACAAATGCTATGCGAACCATCCAGAGACGATTGATGCTTTAAAACACGAAATCGAAGTTGCCATTCATGAAATTGGAGCCCAAACAATCGAAAATGTGCTTAAAAATTGGGTTGATCGAATGGAATACTGTAAAGCCAGTCGTGGCAGTCATTTGAACGATATCATTTTTCATTCATAAATGACAATGTTCAATCTTCAAAATAAACAAAAAGTGATTAGTTTGTTTTTTTATAGCCGATTCAAAAAGCAAATTTTACATGGCCCACCCTATACATGCTATCGAGATATGTGTGAGGCTATGTCTCCGTAGAAAATGAAGAGGAACTGACATTTACATGCATTCAAATAGTCAGGCGGATTTGAAAGCTCTTCTATCAACTACAATCACCTCAAAAATGGTACACGACTACCTGAATATGCTACGAAACTTTAGCACATTATTATTAGATTAGGTTCCTGAACACGGAGGACATGAGGGAAATGAAATAGAGAATCATCAAGCTGAAAAAGGGGCAAATGTGTATCTAATTAGCCTTAAATCTTTCTGCAGACTTAGTGCCTGCACGTCAAACTGCCGCCACAAACAAATGCTCAACGGTAACCAGCGCTCAGGCGCAACACAACTTCCCTATTGACCCCCAACCATCCTGCTCTATCCCAGTGCAGGTAAAAACCAGCAGCTCTTGGTCCCCCTCACAGTCTGCTCCGTGTATTAGACCAGAGTCCCTCGGAACCTGACAACAGTCCAGTGCAATTCTTGCAATATCTGTGACCACTTTCGGGGGTGCTTTGGCCTGCGCACCACCCGTGAGTGACACGCGACTTCGTTGCCCCCTGCTGCAGAGCTCTGCACCCGCAACCACCCCCTGTGGCGCGGCCGTCCGTCAACGTCAGGCCACAACAAATTTTGCGGAACACACTGCGGGACCAATGCAGACAACATGACGCGTCCCTTACTCCCCGAAATACGATCACACCCCTAAGGATTTTTGAACTCTTACAACTGAACACCAATGGACTTACGAGTAAGAATGACCAGGTAGTCGACTTCATGAGCTAACATGGTATCAAGATAGCAGCGGTCCAAGGGAAAAAACTGCACGCTAGCTGCTGCCTGATCACCAGGGACGGCTACAACGTTCACAGAAAGCATCGCGAGCGAGACCACGGCGAGACCGTTGAGTCAGGGACTGCCTGGTGGCGGGAGCAGCATGTGGCCACATACCTTGTGGACCACTCCGTATATGTCTTAAGGACTGAGCAGGTCTTAAAATGGCACCATCGGTTGCATTGATTGCACTTAACCCAGGTGGATTTCGGGTGGAGCCGTTTGCTGCATATTCAGGAATAGAATACTTCTGATCCAGGGTTGGGTTCGATACCAGCCCTGAAGAGAAGTATTTGTAGCAGACATGCTGCGTACGATGGCTCCTGTGACGATAGGTTGGGGGTGGGGTACGGGTTAGTTTACTGGGGCGGTAGCCCATGGTTGGAAAAACCCCGATTCGACCCGATGGAAATGTACAATAAATCTTCTTTGGTCGCATTGCGCAGTAGCCTTATATTAATAATATTTATAAAAATAACCTTTGAGCGCCTGATGGAGCATGTGCTGCTGGCTGAAATAACGGATGAAGAAGAAATTTGTGTAGATTTCATGCTGCTGAACAGATTAACTTTGGATTTGTGTAAAAGGGTTCTGTCGTGTCAGAGTATGGAGATACCCCAGAGCACCGGATATGAACCAGGTATACAGTTCAGAAGGGTAACCCTAATACACCGATAATGGATTTCGCCAGTGATATAGGCTTATATGGACCGAAGTGTGGGTCATAGAATCAGCTGAAGAGGCGCCCAACAAAAATTGTGGGAAAGACACTCGTGAAGACAGGAAAGGACACAAGGGTACTAATGGATTTCAAGTCACCAATTGTTTTGGCTTAAAAATCTGTTATAGGGAAATGCCGGGGTATAGAAGCCATAGTAAGCCCCGAGATCATAAGAGCTGGTTTCTGGAGAATTATGTTACATATTCAATTGCGCTTGTGGAAAGAGTGGAAGAATTGCCACCGTGAAACATTGAATAGACACAAGAGATGTAGAGGCAATTCGCCAAGTTCCACTAGCAAAGCGCGAAGAAGCAATTCAGATAATCCAGGATATGCAGAAAGATGGAGTTATTTATCCACCCGTAAGCCCGTGGAGCTCACCGGTTGTGTTAGTTAAAAAGAAAGGCGGAAGCACGCGTTTTTGTGTTGATTATAGAAAGCTGAATGAAGTCACGAAAATTGACTACTCGTCACCATGAATAGATGACACTCACGATGTTTTATCTGGTGGTTTCCTCCGCTTGATTCGAAAATGGGTTACTGGCAGGTGGAAATTGAGGATTGCGTGAGAAGATCGCCTTCAGAATACGACTAGGAAATTGTTTGTGGTTGACACTATCGTTATGGAAAATTTGCAAGAAGTGCTGCAGCGCATCGTCTCCGCGGATTACGATTCAATTCGAGGAAAAGTGTGACTTGGACATAAGATGACAACCGAGAGCATCAAGACGGACGAGGAGAAAACAAAAGCAGTCAAAGATTGGCCTCAACCAAGAAATGAGCACGAAGTGCCAAATTTCGTAGGATGTGCCGTCATTTTGTTCCAAGATTCGCAAATTTTGCCCTGAGTCTCCACAATCTCACTAAGAATAATCGCGCGTTTATGTAGGGCAACGAACAGGAGGAAGCGCTCCAGCAATTGAAAGAGCTTCTTTGTACTGCATCTATGTTAGCGTAACCCGTCGCGGAGAAAAGTTTGTAGTGGCTACAGACGCTAGCGCATACGGAATAGGTGGAGTACTGTCCCAGATTTTCAGTGAGCAAGAAAAAGTGATCGCATACCATAGCAGAGCACTCGTAAAGCCGGAGATGCATTGCTGCGTGACCCGTCCAGAACTGTTAGCAGTGTGTCATATGTACATACAGTTGTTCGTATGTACGCCTTCATATGCACATACATATATACGTATATATATTCCATTCTCAATAACCACTTTATACTTTTACACTTTACTCAATAAAGTCAGTGGTAAATCACTCGCCTTTTCGTCTGGTTCATCATATGGTGTCAGAATTCATCTCAAACCAAAATGCCAATCGATTCAATTCCATCAGCAGAAATAAGCTATGGAAATTTTGTAAGACCGCCTAAGCCAAAATAGCTGGAAACAATATCTGTATCTCATGGAAGGATTGGCTACAACAATACAAATGATTCGCCACAGCAGCGGAACTAGATAAAAAATCTGCGTTAATTCAAGTAGCAACTTTCAGGACGCACACAAAATTAATACTTTTGTCCCAAAATAAGCGTGACATCCGAACGTTATACATTCAATACATTATAACAAGTCGAAGGTGAGAATTTCGATAATTTTTTTACAAAAATTAAAATTAAGCAAATAAATGCCCATTCGGTAACCTTGAGGACTACGGGACTACGCTCTGGGACAGTATGTGCAGCTCTGCTAGAAGGCATGGCGTAGACCGGGTGGTAGTGAATTGGATTCGGAGGAGGAAGCTTGATGGACTCGTTCTGCCTAAGCTGAAAGGAGTCACAATCCAGCTATCCAAGGAAATTAACTAATGCTCGATAGTAAGCTCCTCTGGAAATCACACGCGCAACAAAGACATCCAAAGCACTGACAGTCTTCTGGCAGTGCAAGGGTGTTTTTGAAAAAACGTGGGGTCTTTCTCCTAGCAAGGTCCTATGGATCTACACGGCTATGATAAGACCTAATATAACTTATGCATCAGGGGTCTGGATGGGTGGACTCCCTCTCGTAGGATTCAGGAGGACCTTATCGAGATTACAATGCACAGTGGCCATCCGTTCCACCGGAGCTTTTCCGACTACTTCAGGCCCGGCATTAGATGCTCTGATTAGTCTACCACCACTTGATGTTTTCATCCAAGGAGAGCCCTTGAAGGCCATCTGCAGGCTGAAACAGAATGAGAATTGGTAGGACCCCTGTACGGCATTCGACAACAGAGTAGGCATGGACTTCGATCCAACGATCCTTGCCGTGCCACTTGATTCCATACCACCTAGAGTCGTGCTTGACAAGAGATACAGTGTGGGGCTGCCAGAGGCTCAACAGTGGTCAAACTCAGAAAATGAGCCCGGTAAACCCTGTTTTCGAATTTTCACCGTTGGTTCCTGGACCGGGCACGGTCCCGGCGCTGTTGTCTATGTGGAATATAGCGGAACAAAACTATACTTTGCCATTTAAATGTACGTATCTGTGTTTCAAGCGGAGGTGTACGCTATTCAAGTAGCGATGAAATTTGTTGTGGAAAACAGATGGAGAGGCAGATCTATTGTGTTCGCAGCGGCAGTCAAGCTGCGCTCATGGCCTTAGACAGCCCCCGAACCACTTCAAGGGTAGTCGAGTCCTGTAAATCCCGGCTGAACTATGTCGGTAGACATAATAGCCTGATGCCAACATGAGTCCCGGGGCACGTGGGTATCGTGAGTAACGAGATCTCTGACTCTTTAGCCAGATTGGGCTCCGGGCCAAAAAAGTTGGCCTCGTTCTGCCACTTCTTTCTGCAGCCACGGTTAGCAAACGGGTTATTCTAACCTAAAAGCGAGCTTGACAGGCTGAGAGAAGCTGCAGATGGACAAAACTGATGTTACCTGTCATGTCCGATTGACTGTCGCATTTCCTCCTGTCACTAAGCAGAGGGGACTGTAGGAGGCTGGTTGGACTGATAACCGGCCACTTTCTATGGGTGAAACGCATGGAAAAGGTGGACATCTCAGACAGTGCACTTTGCCCAGCATGTGGAGAAGAGGATGAGACGGCGGACCACTTTTTGTGCGCCTGCTTTCGCTCGAATCAGGCTTGAGGTCTTTGGCACTGATGTGCTAAGTACAATGGATTTAATTGTGCCTGAGTGCTGCACGTGCTAGTCTGTCCCGACAGAAAAAAACCTTGTGGAGTCGCTGCTGGCGGACAAAGATGACTTAAACGTTGAAAAACCAATAAAAATATGCCGAGCTAGTGAAATGGTTAAGCAATACTTACACGAAGTACGCAAAAAAGATGAAACCAAAATAGACACAATAAAAAAATTTAAAGGGAAACAGCCCAAAATAACAAGGCATCAAGCAACACAGCCATGTACCAATGTAAACACTGTGGAAACATTCATGCATACGCAAATGTCGTGCTTACAATATCAAAAGTCAAATTTGCAAAGAAATGGTCATATGACTTATGTTTTGGAGACAACTGTAATAAAACCAACAAACGTGTAGACACATTACAGGATGATCGCGACGATAGCTGCTCAGAGAGTGATGGAGAGTATAGTGATTTTTTCGGGTTATCTCTTAACAAATCACCTACAAACAAAGATGGATCGCAGAATTACGGTTAACAACAACAAAATAAAACTTTAGCTAGATACTGCAGCGCAGTGCAATGTGATTCTATACAGCATGTTAGCCGGACACCACAAAAAAATGCATCCCGTTAATCATAAATTAGTAGCGTTTGGCGGAAAAAACGATTGCGATTAATCAGTTATTATTGCGCGTGCGCGAACTAAATATATGTAAAAAAAAAATTTTGAACGCCTTGGTAAACAAAAAAAATTTGTATACCATATTGATATTCTCAAAAATCCATAATTTGAACACTACGCATCGCGGGAAAACCCGCACGCAATAAAGCATCACGTTAAAAAATGAATTAGGCAGGATAATCAAGCTGGGTGTCGTGAAAAAACAAATGAAATACCTCCTGCAGTGCCACCAATGGAGGCCGTTAAACAAAAAGGTAAATAAAGACTGTATTGATCCGACAAAAAATAACAAAATTATAACACAGACGATATCGTCCTCGAAGAAATTGTCGCAAATATTAAAACGTCAAAATTTTTCACATATACTATGTATATTAAACAGTTCCAATCTTGCCAAGGGAAACAGCAGGTCAGTCCATAAGTTCGTGCGTTTTTTACAGGTAGTTTTAAAATTAATAAAAAAGATGTTTAAAGTATTTATTAATCAATAATATATTTTCCTTCATTATTAACAATGTCTTCCCAACGTTTAGGCAAATTTTTAATTCCCTGCTCAAAAAATTGTTGTCCTTGGAGCCAAAATACGCTTCGATATTCCTTTTTATAGCTTCTTTTGAAGAGTAGTTCTTGTTACTCATATGGTATTGAAGTCCATGGAAAAGGTGATCATCACAAGGTGCAATATCCGGAGAGTATGGTGGATGCGGCATTAGCTCCCATCCGAGCTCGTTCAGCTTGCCTAATGTTTGCCTTGCGGTATGAGGTCTTGCGTTGTTGTGGTGAAACAAAACTTTGCGTCTCTTCACTAAAGACGGTCGATTTTTTTTAAGTGCCTCATTCAGGTTTGATAGCTGAGGGGAATAATAATCAACAGGTATCGTCTTGTTTGGTTCCAGAAGTTCATAATAAACAATACCGGCCATATCCCACCAAAAAGACATGAGAATCTTCTTGGGGTGAAAGCCATCTGTAGGGGTCGGTTCTGGTGTTTCATCTTTATCTAACCATTGGCGTTTGCTAACAGAATTATTGTAAAGGGCCCTTATTTCATCACCAGTAACGATACGGTTCAAAAAACCTTCATTTTCAAGCCGTTGCAGCAGCTGAGAACACACATTCACTTTCTGCTGAAGGTTGGCGACGGAAAGTCTATGCGGAACCCATTTTCCCAGCTTTGAAACCATTCCCAACTGAACCAGGTGCCTGTGAACTGTTCCATGCGATGAATTTAACCTCTGAGCTATCATATCGACTGTCAAATTGGCTCAGCTTCCACGAGTTCGAGCAAGGCGTCGGAGTTAAAGACTTCAGTATGACCAGCGCGCGGGGCATCCTCCTCGTCGCAATTACCACTTCGGAATTTTGCGCAGTCCTTACACTCACAGTTTCCTCTCCATTCCATTTTATTTTTTAACAACACGTGCTTCTATCCACGATTAAAATCACTTGTTGAATGCACAATATATCAAAGAAAATATAAATAGTTCCGTTATATTATATTACGCGAATAATTTTTTGTATGCAAAATCGTACAAAAGTGAAATTATGGGGAAAATACGCACGAACTTATGGACTGACCTGATAGTAGCACCAAACGTGTTCAACTTTCACAGTGACACATATATTGTCATTGTTGATAGTTGTTCCGAATTCTTCGATTTTCCATTATTAAAGCAAACAGCCTCTTCAGAAGTAATTAAAAAAGTAAATATTTGGTTCGCTGCTCACGGAACACCATCTGTGCTGCCAGTTTCTACCATGGGGTAGAGTCCGCGTCCAAAGCAACGCGACTGGATAACAGGCTTCCCCCGTTCACTCCACATAAGAACAGATAACGAAAAGCAATACAATACACACCACACCAACGTCAACATATATCACAGATGTAGTGAATATTTCTAAAATACATGGCAATACTAATGTAGGAGTGCCAACACTAACTCCAAATTGATGCACAATAAGTCCTACAATTACAACAACTACAAAACCACCAGACATCATATCTTCAAGCCTACCTGGAGTAGCTAAAGTATCCAGATATGGCCCTATTATTAAACAACCACTGAGATACCAACGATAATAAATGCAGAATCTTATTATTATTATACAAATATTTTGAATTTAAAAATTTAATTTCTTTTATTGGATTACTATACAAATATACAATAATATACTTTTTCTTTTTTTTTCAAAAGAGAGATGCCATATTTACATACAGTTGTGTGTATGAATGAGTTTCATATGCACGTATTGTACATACATACGTATATATATTCCATTCTCAATAATCACCTTGTACTTTTACACTTTACTCAATAGAGTCAGTCGTAAATCAATCTTCTTCTCGTCTGGTTTATGACTAAGTAGTTAAAACATTTCCACAAATACTTGTACGGTCAACGATTCCAGTTAAGAGCATACTGCCAGCTATGCTCCAGATGTAATAGTTTATTTTTGGTCATATTCATAACATTGACCGGTTGTATTTGACAAAGCTGCAGGTATTCGTCGATGGTAGCCTGATATATCTGTTTAAGTGCAGGGTTCCTTGCCAACGAGGGTCCAGATATAATAGACTCTTTTGGGCCAAATCCTTCGATAACCCACTGGAAGTGTTAAACGTTTATAAAAGAGGCAACCTTACCACATATTTATTATTTTCGATACGAGTAGTGGCATTTCTATAAAAATCTTCACATCATAGATCTAATTTCGATAACATAGGTTCACCCTGACGTTCTCACATTTCCCAGAAACGTTCTAATAATAGCTCAACATCTGCTAACACACGTAAAGAGGATAAAGTGAGTATTGGCGATGGTGCATGTTGATTTTTTTTTCAGATGAAATGTATCCAAATGATGAACTTTGCCCGATTGGTTCTCCTCTATTTACTCGACGAATACGACGGATAATGCCGTCATAAACGTCTTTCCTAGTAAACAATCAATACTTGGATCTGCCAACGGCAATCCGCTCAGATGGGCCCAAAGATTTTGTGGCATATGCTTTGGTGGCATAACATGATTTAGTTTCGGCAGGCCGTATGTTAAAACGCGATGTTGTTATAATATGAGCCTATAGTTAGAATGGCATATGAACGGCAAATAGGCACCTTTGTTTCCCTCAACTCAGTGACATTGATAGAAACTTTTTGATGTGATATTTGGAACAGCTGAACTGTCCAGTCCCAACTGAAGCTTGGGATCCCTGAAGAAGAGTTTGATCCTCTTAGTTCTTAGGCGTGATTACTGCAGTCAGCAACGAAAAATCCTAGATCGATAAGGTGGATTTCGTCACTGTATCAATAGCAGCTGCATTGATGTCTTAGTATGATCTGCGGGTATAAATGCAATAAATGCAAGCAATTAATGCATAGTTTGAATTTTTGAATCAAAGCCTTCTCCTTCATTAAACTTAACTTAATAAGCATAAATCAGACACGCGTTATCTTTTGATATATATATGATATAGTCGGCTTCCTTCTTGCTGGTAGAAGGCAGAGGATCTGATTTTTTATAAGCGTCTTCTTCTCATACTGTTGATGCCCTAGTCGCTATTATCATTTGAAAATGCTCGTCCAAAAAATTACACAGGTGCATACTTATAGTATACGAAGATCTGATTTTGATCATCGATATACACATCTAGTTTTTTGATATTGTAGAATTTACTCATGATCGATATGTTTGAGTGAAATACTTCAAGGACCTTCCACCATCACGATTAGCCACGAACTGTTGGTCAAACACATCCATGTATGTGTAGCTTACTCCACATAGCTTGATAATTGTTACTTATAGCTCAAATGTTCAATAATTTGAGCGGCCTCATTTGGCAGCGCACGTTTTAGATAAAGGAAACGCTGGAGGTTTTTTTTTCAGGGATGACGCCCGCAAAGAGAAAATGCTCATGAGCACTGCTATACCGGCATAGCAGTATGCACGACTTGTAGCCCCATAGTACACCTTCGTACTAAACACCGCCCCACAATCTACCACTCTTCCCGCGGAACTGCCAAAACGGTATTGCTTCGCGGGGCTGGTTAGCTCAAAGGCTCCTAATGATTGTTGGCGCCTGCGAAACTCTGCGCGTCTTATATAGTTATGAAATTGTGTTACATGCGCGCAGATTCTCTTCGAGTTATTAGCTAATTTCAGCATAAAATCCATAATATTTTCTCCGTTTAACATTTTAAAGGTTTCAAGACGTGTTCAACATCTTCTTCCCTCTCCGCGCAGATTGGGCATTTTGGTGAACTACAATGTCCAAATCTGTACAAGTATTTTCTAAACACCCCGTGCCCTGAAAGGAATTCAGATAGGTCATAGTTTGTTCCCCCGTGGTTCCTTTATAACCACATTGTGAGGGCGGGTATTAGCTCATGCGTCCATCTATCCTTTTGGGTGACCTATTTCACCGGTCCTGCCAGTGGGCAATGGAGCGACGCTTTGCTTCTTCAGCGATTTCTTTACGCATTGCTCTTTCGTCAAGTTCCGATATATATATATATATATATATATATATAATTGGCGCGTACACCCTTTTTGGGTGTTTGGCCGAGCTCTCCTTCTATTTGTGGTGCGCGTCTTGATGTTGTTCCACAAATGGAGGGACCTACAGTTTTAAGCCGACTCCGAACGGCAGATATTTTTATGAGGAGCTTTTTCATGGCAGAAATACACTCGGAGGTTTGCCATTGCCTGCCGTGGGGCGGCCGCTGTTAGAAAAATGTTTTTTTATTAATTTTGGTTTCACCGAGATTCGAACCAACGTTCTCTCTGTGAATCCCGAATGGTAGTCACGCACCAACCCATTCGGCTATGGCGGCCGCCGTCGAGTTCCGATAGCCTTATATATATTCTTTGCATTTCTTAACCAGAATGTCTACTGGGATGAGTCCTGCAATGACGCTGGATGCGTCGTCAAAAATTGTACCGAAGCCGCATATAATCCGCAAAGCGCTTAGCCGATGGACGGCTGTTAGGTTGTTTGCTTAGCTTTTGGTGTTCATTGCATCAGCCCAGATCGGTGCCGCATACAGAAGGACCGAGCTGACGACCCTACTATACAGTATTCTTTTGCTATGACTAGGGCTTTCGTTGATTGGCATTATTCGAGCCAGACAGGACTGCACACTCGATGCCTTCCTCACTGCATATTCTAGATGCGTTTTAAAATTTAGACGATTAGCAACCTAGGGGTGCTAGGTATTTAATGGAGGGTTTTGAATGTATAGTTGCAGTCCCGATTTTTACCTTCATGGATTCGACTGCCTTCCTGCTGCTTATTAAAACCACATCAGTTTTAAGCTCCGCTAATTCCAGGTTCCTGGACGTCAGGTTCAAGATCACTTACTGATTCGCTAGCTATCCTCTCAATTTCTTGGATGTGTTTTGCCACTATTACCATATCTAATACTTAGACTCGTCGTACATAAGGTTCCACAGTAGTGGGCTGGAAACAGAGCTAGCCAGACAAGGGACCTGTGAGGTAGTGTGCCTGCAAAAGGAGAGAATCGGGATACCCTTGACAACCTGCGCTCTACTCCTGGAAGGATGGGCTTTGCACCAACTCAGCGAGCGCTAGGCATGTACACGAACGTGTAAGGGCGCGAAATCTTTCTGGCCACGTTTGGATCGGAGACTCGGAATTACTTAGAGTCCTTTTTGCGTCAGCTGTATGAAGGATGAGGTGGAATCCTTTGCCCTTTAGCTGCCCCGCTCTCGCGGGACTAAGATTTAAACATCTTGGTTCTCACTTCTTTTCTGCGCCTGCTGACAAAGCAGGTCTTGATATCAAAAATCTGATGAACTTCATCAGCACCATAAAACTGACTCCCGCAAACTAGTCACCGTCCACAAATACTCAAAGTGCTTTGTTAAGGCAAGTTTGGAATACCGCTAAAAATATGTCTGGAGGTTCAGCGATCGCGAATTTTGTTGCATGCCTCGCGGAATTCTTGTTCCGTAACGCAAGGGATGTCACCCAATTCGTGTTGAATGCAGTGTGGCAATATGTTTTCATACCTTTCAGGAAAAAAATTCGTACAAATTTCGCGCAAACTTTCTAGGCAAGTAGTTTGTGGGGTTGGTGTGATTTTTGTTTTGGATAATACTACCCGGTAAGCAGGGGTGGATATCAGCTTATGTGCATAGTTTCTTGAAACTTTCTTGCGTGCTAGTTTAAATAGCTGTTCTTATTGATTGCCTTGCTGATCTGAAAATTATGAACATTGTCAGCAATATCGAGTCTCCCTCTACCGCGCTGTCTCTTACGTCTAGGAGATATGTGTTTAGGCATTACTCGCCTGGGCATTGAAAAATCGCAAGCTTGTTATAGTCCTTCTACTAGCAGTTTAGTTATATTCTCAGCGGAACCAACTATGAGTTAAAATTGCTTGATCATGGATTGAAAGACTTCACTAGCGAGCTTCTTGTCCTTCCTCTTTGTACCTGCTAGTTTAGGTACGACTTTGGGCCTCCGTTTTCGGTAACATTCATTATAATAGCCTGATTATCGCTGTGTGTATAGCTCTTACTCACTCTCCACTTGATCTTTCTAGCAAGGGAACCATTTGCCAGGGTAATGTCTATGACTGACCCCAATCCCCTCTTTCTGTATGTATAAGTTGACCCGCTATTTAAAATAGTAATGTGGAGTTGCGCGAATTCTTCAAGCAGGAATTCTTCTCTTTTATTTGTGTGCCGACTACCCTATTCTGTTGCCCAGCCGTAAAAGTTACCCACTATAATTAAAGACGATTTTCCGGTTACTTTCAGTACAATATATTGAAGAAGCCGTTTGTACTGTCCTATTGTCAAACTGGGTGTGGCGTAACAACTGACAAAATTATTCCATTTATTTTGCAACGCACGAACCCTTCCCCAACACTATACTTAGTTTTATGCGAGTTTGAAGTTGTGCGCTTTTTATTATTTACAAAAATTTCTTGGAAAAACATATGTATATACACATAGGCTTATTTAGGAAGATCTGGTTTTAATACCTTCAGCCATGATGATACAAATGAATTGCTTGTGGATGATGCTTTCAGTGACAATGATATTACATACCGATCTACCTTTAGATTTAACCTTAGATACCGTCGTAGGTCTAGAAAGTGATAATGTTGAGGAAGAAAAATTAACCCCCTTCACTGCAGATTTATTCGACCAGATCTACAACTTTGCAGTAAACTAGAAAATTATTTCCCCATATAACGGGTGATTTTTTAGCTGTTATCTTTTTAAACAGTTGGTTTAACAGCTGACGCACGTTTCTGTTTTGTTTCACTGTTAAACATCTTCAGTTTGGTCTATAATTTAACCATGAATCGTCTCACAAACGAACAACGCTTGCAAATCATTGAATTTTATTATAAAAATGCGTGTTCTCTTAAGAAAGTTTATCGCGCGCTTCTTCCATTTTATGGTCAGTTTAATTGACCCACTGAAGCGGCTATTCGAGCTATTGTGACTAAATTTACAGCCAAATTTACATTATTGGACATCAAACCACCAACACGCTTACGTAGAGTGTGAACTGAAGAAAATATCGTAGCTGTTTCGGTCAGTGTTATTGATGACCTTCAATTATCGATTCGTTGCCGTTCGCAGCAATTGGGCCTCTGTTACTCCACAACGTAGAAAATTTTGCGAAAGGATTTAGGTGTGAAGCCTATTTATTTTAGGCTTTTATATGAATTTCTTTCATATATGAAGTAATATATTACCAGCCTTTTTTTAATTTTTGCAAACTTTTTTATGCGGGTGTAAGTTAATTTTATATCGTTGTTTTGGTTGTATCCGATTTTAGAAAATACGGAACGTATCCCTGCTTCTTCAAGGCAGTAAAGATTTTTTAATGCGAATTTTTTATATGCGTTTTTCTGGGGAACTTATCCACCGCATTAAACGAGACTTTACAGTATTCCTCTTGGAAAGCAAATCGTCCGCAGAGCCAGATAGCCGCGCATTCCCTGGTGTCGTAAGCACATATTTGCACTTGTATTGCTCGCTTATAATGGCGATATCTGTTTTCATTTCCTTGACTGTATGTGGCAATATGTTTTGGGCAGCTTCACATTAGTTTAGGTTTATTTGGATGATTCTCATTGACTTTTATTTGACAGCTCCTAAAAGCTGGACACCTGTAGCTCTGCGATGTGGTTAAGATTCTCCTTTTTACCGCCTCACAGAGCACGCATTTCGGGCTGTTTTGGCATTCTTTAACGCAGTGACCGTCAGTACCAGATTTTTTGCACTGTTTTGCTAGAACAGTTACGCGACATGTGGTCAGACCTTAAGCACCTGTAGCATTTTGTAACGAAACACGTTCGTTTTTTTCAGTGAAATTTTTGAATTCAACGTCGCTTTTCACTTTCTTTAGTATGACAGCGTAGGAACTGTTACCCGTTTTTCAATTACTGTAGCATCGGGCCTTGCTTTTCCCGTGACGCTTTTGTTAACAACTTTTAAAGCTTATTTTGGGCTTCTTAACCGGTGCCCACTCGCTTACTAGCTTCATTGGCTGAATAGGAAAAAGCTGAACCATACACTTTCCAATCGGTTGAATTTTTCCCGATTCTTCTTCTTTTCTCGCGTTGTTCCGCGGCGAATCCGTGGTCTCAGTGCCTCCCTTTTTCCGACTTATCTCTGCTATAGCTCTCGGCCAAGAAAACGTTTGTGTGCTACTCTCGTGGCAGGCTATCCCGCTTGAGTTGCAATTACACATTTCTGTGGCAGCCCGGTTGCAGAGGGATTTAAATTATTATTATATTATTTATAGCGTTTCTCATAGATTGATGACATTATCATCGCGCTTTCCTTCATTCTACAATAGTTTAGAATGTTCATGAGGGCTCAGGGTCTTTTTTCTCTGTCGGAATATTAGCATGTAAGCCAATATTTGTAATGCTTTGTTGTTCTCCGGTCCGGCAAGTCATATCCGTGGAAGTTCTTGCCAGTTTGCCAGTGAATGAGTCAACCCCGAGCTTTTCTTAAAAGGCTCTATGTCCTCCGAGGCAAGCAAATTTTGCTTTTCCTTTTCATTTGTTTCGTTTTTTTTTTGTTTTTTGCATTGGACATTTGTTACTCGTATATGTCGTTACATATTTGATCCCATGGTTATCTATGTAAACATGGAAGCTATGCAAGGGTTGACACATCTCTTATGAAGAAATGTATTCAGAGCCAGATCGGTATTAGTCAGGATTAAATCAAATTAATTACAACGGCTAAAGAGCGTTTTCTGAGCCCTGCCTGGATTTTAACGGGACGGAGGCAAGCTTGGCATTAACCTTAAAGTCATTTCTGCAGATTGTCATGCCTGAATACTCAGGTAACAGAATACCAATCTCACCGGCTCAAGGCAAACATATCAAAAGCGGATTTACAGTATTCGGATAAATGAAAAGATTTTTGGGCTCGGTAGAAACATGCTCAAATAAATTAAAATAAATAATTTTGTGGCAACTTTGGTTATTAGTCAAATCGTAACTATCTAGTTTAGGTAACGGTTTTCTCAAATACTACTTTTTCCTGCCGGGATGTTATGCACGATCCCTACAGGGTTACTTAGACAGCAGTAAGTCATTGCATGTGTACATATGTATGTATAAACCGTGGGGATGCAAAAATCAAAACATGTTAAACGCCCTTTGGTTCTCGTGCTGTTAGGAGCGATCATAAAGGTTAAGCATATAAGCACATATATAAGCACCCATTCAGCTCTATATATATATATATATATAGGTATATTCGTTATTTTACATAGGGTATTCGTTATTTTTGAAATTTCGTTTAATCGATTAAGGGTTAGCCTATTTATTATAACTTGCTTGCCGTTGTTGTTCAATAAATTATTTGTCTGATCGGATACTAATTGGAAATCGTCGTGCTAGCCATTTCCAAGCAGTCCCAAGGATGTTCAATGATCGTTTTCGTCTCGGTTTAAGTCCACTAAGGATGTTTTTAAGCTGTTCTATGTCATGTTTGAGGAAGGGGTAACTGTTATCCTTGTGGGTCACGTAATTTTTGATTGTAGCTTCTATCTTCAGGATCGCATTTTCATATTGGTCAAGGCTAATTGTATGTATGAGTTTAAATGTACCAGTTTGTAGTAAGGTTATTCCTTTATCGATTGCGATTATTTGGGAATTGCTGTAGTCCAATAATTGAGTTTCGCAGAGGCATGTCCTCATTAGTTTAACATAATTTTTGATTGTAGCTTCTCTCTCCAAGATCGCATTTTCATATTGGTCAAGGCTAATTGTATGTATGCGTTTAAATGTACCGGTTTGTAGTAAGGCTATTCCCTTATCGATTGCGATTATTTGGGAACTGCTGTAGTCCAATCCTATAAGGATTGTCATGTTTTTTCCTGTAAATAAAAGTAATTCTTATCAAACAGGAGTGGGTTAATTTCCTTCTTTCCTAGTTATATGTTTCTGTCTAGTTTCTTATTAATCCTTTATGTACTATTCTTTCTGAATTTGTGGTAACTGTGTTATTCTTATTTTCCGCTACAATTTCCTCTGTATAACGACATGAGTGTTTATTTCCAATTCTTACATTTGTCTTAACAAATATCAAATCGCTTACATTATAGTTTTTGCACGGGTTTCTTTTTTTGTTGTGATAATTTAGATCTTTATCCTGCTTATCTTTGAGCCTCTGAATGTTCTTTTGCTTTTCAGCTTCAGAGAGGGTCGGACATTACACGTCGTCGGAAAAATAGTTCTACAGGCTTTGGTTCCTGGTAGAGTGAATTGAATAATTGTGCTTCCAAATAGATTTGTCGAGAAGATCTGGAAAGGATGAGTAAACCCTTTCTGCCTTCAGACAACGCATTATTTCTGATAAAGTGCTGTGGAACCGTTCGATTTGGGCGTTTACTGTACTGGTATAAGGTGCACATTTAAATATTGCTAAGTATATTTAATTGACTTTCTAAGAGATGCGTTATCGCGACTAATCCTAATGATTTTTCATTGTCAATAACTACTTTTTCCGGTATCCCGAATCACATCAATAATCTTCTAAGAGGTTGTTTAATATGTTGCGTAGCTCTTGATTTAACTAATATCACCTCCGCATATTTAGAAAACTCGTCTATTCCGGTTAATATTACTCTGTCATTTGTAAAGTTAATGACTACATTTACTATCTGTCCTCGGTATTGCGGAATTGGTGTCGGTTGAATAATTGGTTTTGGAGGATGTCTTTCATATTTTTGCGTTTTAACAAATTTTACATCGTTTTACTATTTTTGTTTGTTTATTTTTGCTTGCATTTTAGGGAAGTAGTATGATCGTAGAAGCTGTTGTTTTCCTGTGAGCTGCGATGCGCTCGTTCGTGTTCATTTAAGACTTCATTCTCTTGCTGAGCTTCATCTGTCATGTTAGTGACTTGCGCGTGAATCTGATTTTATAGTTACTGAAGTGTAAAGGGTAAATTTCTGTGCTTAAGCCATTTACGACTGATGGATTTAAGTATCGTTTTAATATTTCAATAAGTTTCTCTTGAGAATAGTCAAATTAGTTATGGTATGCCTGTGATAGGCGGAGAAAATTATATTGAACCGATAAGAAGAAACTGCATCGACATTTAAAAATCAAATATTTGATTTTTAAATACATTTATAGGTGCTTCCGTTATGGGTATTAGGTTATGATTGGAACTTTCATAGCTATGTATTATTATTATTATTAGAAGGCCATTACGCACTGCGACCAGAGCTGATCTATTGTGAAAGGCCTATTTTGTAACCCTAGAGTTTTAGGCTTTTTAGAAATTTTAGCACAGTTTTGGGTTTGTTGTTCCAAAGATTGCATGGAGATACTACGATACCACCAAGGTGGTGAAGTCTTTGTCTGCCCAACGCAGGACATTCACAAAGCAAATGTTCTGAGCTTTCTATGTCCATTTCGCAAAAGCGGCAGACATTGGTCTCGGATAGACCAATATTGTTTAGATGGTACCTCAGGCTGCAGTGACCTGTAAGGTATCCGGTTAAAAGACGCAGATCTACTCTGTTTAGAGAGAGAAATTTGTCAGATATTCCTTTGTTGGGACTTAGGAATAGTTTGGCTTGACGCTGACCGGCACAGTTTAGCCAATGTGCGGCAAGTTTTCTTTCCTCCCATTTCCTAAGGAATTCATTAATGTGGCCTTTTGTCAGTCCACAGAAAGGCTCAGGACCAGTAAGTTGCATATTTGCTCCTTGTTTTGCAAGGTCGTCAGCCATTTCATTTCCCTCATGTCCTTCATGTCCCGGAATCCAACATAGTGTTACTGTGTTGAGGTTTCCTAACGTGTTTAGGAGGTTTAGGCAATCGTTTACCAATTTAGAGGTGATGGTTGTTGATAGAAGGGCTTTTAAAGCCGCTTGGCTATCTGAAAGTATGTAGATGTGAGTACCTCTCATTTTCCTTCTAAGGCATTCTCTCACACATATTTCAATGGCATGTATTTCTGCCTGGAATATTGTTGGGTAGGATCCCATCGGAATCGATTTTTTGAATTTGGGCCCATTGATTCCTGCCCCTGTTCTACCATTTTCCAATTTGGACCCATCAGTAAACCATAGCTGGGAGCCAGGTTTGAAGGTGATAGAGTTAGTTCTCCAGTCTGTTCGTTCATTGATTATAACTTGGAAGTTCCTGAAGAGTATTGGTTTGGGTGATAGTATATCATCCCTATGAAGAATGGGACTATGTAGGAAGTCTTCTAAGATCTTTAAATGTCCTTTCATATCCCCACTTTTAAGTTCAGATATACCTTTTAGTCTTAAGGCACTCGAGCGAGCTTCCCTTTCAATTAGAATTGGAAGCGGTGGTATGTTCAGGAGCACACCCAATGCATCCGTGGGACACGTTTTCATAGCCCCTGTAATACCAACACATACCAGGCGATGCAGTTTGCTTAATTCGTTTGCCGCCTTTCTTTGCTTGACCTTGGGCCACAATGCTAAGGATGCATAAGTGACTATGGGTTTTACAACTGTGGTGAATGTCCAGAAGGTCATTCTAGGGCTTAGTCCCCATGTCTTACCAAAAAGCCTTGTACAGGCAAAGAATGCCCTTGTGGCTTTTGAAGTAACTCTCTCAATATGGGAGTTCCACGTAAGCGTTTTGTCAAGACTAACGCCAAGATAGTTCGCTTCTGTCGAGAGTTCAAGTGTTGTTCTGTTAAGGGTCGGACATTTGAGATTTATGTTCCTTCTCCTAGTAAATGGTACAAGTGTTGTTTTGGATGGGTTGATGGAGAGCCCTTTTTCCGTGCACCATTTGTTTATTAGTGTAAGGGCTTGTTGCATGCGATCCGAAATGGTTTCCTCATGCCAGCCTAATACATAAACTACTAGGTCATCAGCGTAACCCTGAGTGTGAAATCCTAGGTTATTCAGTTTGTGGAGAAGTTCATCTATGACTAGAGTCCACAGAAGAGGAGAGAGTACGCCACCTTGAGGGCAACCTCTTGTGGCTTTAATAGATTTGATTGTTCCTCCTAGTTCGGTGCTGATCGTCCTAGATTTCAGCATGAATATTATCCATCTAGTGATGGGTTCAGGTACCTCCTTTAGATATAGGGCATTATAGATTGCCTCATAGGAGGTGTTATCAAAAGCTCCTGATATGTCAATAAATGCACATAGAGCTATCTGTTTGGACTCAATAGCCTTTTCAATAACTGTTACCAGGCTGTGTATTGCAGTCTCAGTGGATTTTCCCTGTTGATAGGCAAATTGAAGTCGATGCAGTGGGAATTTAGCTAGATTGTATTCCCTAATATACTGATCAACTATCTTTTCCATTGTTTTGAGGAAAAATGAGCTGAGACTAATTGGTCTGTATGATTTAGGCAATTGTTCGGGTTTTTTCCCTACCTTTGGAATAAATACGACCTTAACCTCAGCCCATTTTGTAGGCAAATACCCTAGCAGTAAGCTTGCTTTGTATAGTCTGGTCAAATTAGGGATAATATGGTGTGCACCCTGCTGTAAAAGACAGGGGAATATCCCATCAGGACCAGGAGATTTGTATGGGCTGAATGTTGATATCGCCCATTGTACCCGCTTTTCATGGAATAGCTTGTTTGCTAGTTTTAAGTTCTCAGCACCCGCAGATGTAGTGGCTTCTGCCGGTACAGAGATCTCGTCTAGCACAAGTGATCCAGGGAAGTGAGTGTCCAGCAGAAGTTGACTGGTTTCCTCTGGATTCTTTGTGTAGCTTCCGTCTGGCTTTTTCAGGGTACTAATGCCGTTTGAGTGATCTTTTAGTAGGGCTTTTTGGATACGAATAGCATCCGGAAGACTACAAATCTTTTCACAGTGATTCCTCCAAGTAGCCCTTTTAGATTTCCTCAATTCTTTATTGTAGTTGGTTAGGGCTGTTGAGTAGGAGGACCAGTCTCCCATTGCTTTAGCTCTATTCCATAGGGTTCTTGTTTCTTTACGCAGGTTGGAAAGTGTACTATTCCACCAAGGAACATTTCTTTGTGGCTTTTTCACTTTTACTGGGCAACTTTCGTGAAACGCAGATATTATGTTTGAATGTAGTTCGTTCGATTCGAACTCAAGCTCAGATATAAGCTGAATGTGACGCTTAGAGCAGTTAACACTTTGTTCTAAATAGAAGTGAAAGTAGTCCCAGTTAGTTTTTCTGGGGTTTCTGTAAATTGTCATTTGTGGTTTGGTTGCACCTATATCGAATCTAATATGTCTGTGATCCGACATAGATGTTTCCTCTGACACATGCCAATTTGAGACTTCGGACAAAACATTATGGCTAGAGAGAGTGATGTCAAGGACTTCACCTCTGATTGCATTAATGAATGTAGGTTCGTTGCCTCGGTTTAGGATAGATATATTATACCTAAGTAGAAATTCAATAAGGTACTCACCTCTTGGATTGATGTTTGTGCTTCCCCACGCTGTGTGGTGCGCATTTGCATCACAGCAGAGGATCCACCGGAGACGTTTTTGCTGACAATATTCCACCAGGGCTATAACCTCCCTTGTTGGAGCAGTGACCTCATCTCCTGGAAGGTAGGCGGAGGCAAGTACTACCTCATGCTCACCTTTGCTCGTTGGCACTTTTACCCAAATCGCCACCAGGTCTTCTGTAATGAACTGTGATATTGGGATAAAGGTTAGTTGATTATTTATTATCAACGCCGCTCTGGGACGGTCTTTGTTGGCAGCATATATCAACTTACCGTTTGCGCTCTGGAGTCCCTGAATGACTCCTTTACGTACCCATGGTTCTTGAATGAAAGCTACATCCAAGAGTTCTTGGTTAAATCTCCTCGTAAGCACGTCCGAGGCTGCTTTTGCGTGATGGAGATTTATTTGAAGGCATCCGAGTTGCCTTCTGGTGTTGTAGGGTTTTTGCTTAGGCCAGGTCATCTAGTGATCCTTCGTTTGGCAATGGCTGCCTTTTTCTTGCCTCGGTTGCTTTTCAGCAGGACTGCTTCCTCAGCGGACATCTGATCCCCCCTTCGATCCTTCTTGTGGCTGTGCGCTTTTTTATCAGCCTGCAGCGGGGGTCGCATGCGGATACCCTCGGCCACGTTATGGCGCCATGTGCCGGATGTTGTTGGCTTTTCTGGCTCGTGTCTGGAGCAGCTGGCCTTATCGTCCTGGGCTATTGAAGCCGTTGGAGTCAAAGTTCCCGCTTTCTCAGAGCTTTGTTTCGCCGAGGGGTCAGGGTTCTGTTCGGTAACCTTAGGCGGATCAATCGGGCCTTTAGATTTTGGCCGAAGTTGGGTTTTACCGAACCCGTAGTTCAACCAGTTGTTGGAAGTCTTTATGACTTCTGCGGAGATTGGGTCAATAGCGGTGGTAATTTCTACCACAGTACCCTTGCGCACTCTGTTGAGCACCCGCCAGTCATTGGTGTTGAGGCCCTCGTTTTGGCCGTCAAGGAGGCTAATGATATCCTCAGTTGAGGGGCTGTCCAATTCTGGAAAGTGACCAACGAAGATTTGTGGGCGCGGTATGTCCGCCTCCTGCACAATCTTCAGCTGTGCATCTTTCCACGGCTTCAGCTTAGGAACTACTTCCTTTAGCCAATTAGCCGTATCATCGCAGCCGCATGATATAACTATATATCCTGGGCGAAAGGTGCAGCTATTAAATTTGGGCTTTGCAGCGCCAGTCTGCTTTTTCCTTATCGCCTCCAGGATAGCATGTTGTATGGCCGTTAGTCTTTCCGTCGACCACACTGTAGTGGGATAGTCAGGAGGAATTATTCCCAACTTCGTGCTACACGCCGCGTCTTTGTAAGACATTTTTGTTGAGTCTACCTTGACTTCTGGATTAGGCACTGCTGCCTTTGGTCCTTCCGTTTCGGTAGGCTCTTCTGCCTTTTGTCCAACGCTAGAGCTCCCCTGTAAATTGGCACGTTTAGGGGAGCTTTGCTTTGGCGTGGTGCTGCTGGAGCGTTGTCGCTTCAGATCAGCTGGTTTTTGAGCCAACTCTCTTGCCTCGTCAATGCTGTGACCTTTTCTTAGGAAGTACTTTAGGCGCTTTCTGGCGGCACCGCAAAGCCGCACCTTGTCTTCGTCCTTTCTTCCTGCGTCACGAGTGGGAGAAGATAATAGTTTCTCCTCTTCCTCTGGTGATATGGTAGAAGCTTTGCCATCTGGCCCCAGGGCCATGTCGTCAACTTCCATATCGGTGTCAACTTCCATAGCTATGTATAGTTGCTGCCAGTTTTATTTGGGGCGGCCGTGAAAGTACATCAGCAACCACATTTGAATTTCCTGGTTTATATTGCAGTTCGTAATCATATTCCTCCAGGATGGCTTTCCACCTTTTCATTTTATTGTTGTTATTCTTAGTACTAAGTGCGTACGTCAGCGGTTGGTGGTCGGTAAATATCTTAATTTTGGTTGATCCGTAAAGGAAATTTCGTAAGTTGTTTAAGGCCCAGATAATGGCCAACATTTCCTTCTCGTTCGTTGCGTAATGTTCTGTCGTGAAATGAATGCAATGGGTTTATCATTTTGCGAGAGTACTGCTCCGACTGCGTAGTCAGACGCATCTGTTGTTAATTGGAACTCCTTTGAATAGACGGGGTGTATGAGCATCACTTCATTTGCAGTGAGAGACAATTTAAAGTTGTTGAAGGCTTCTATTGCTTTTTTGTCCAGAGATGTGAGTGTTTTTTTTCGAAACGTTTTTGGCCACACGGCCATCCTCCCCCCTCAAAAGGACTGTAAGGGGTTTTGCCAGCTTCACGTAGTCTTTGATAAGGCGGAGATAGTTCCTTGAAAGTCCCAGAAAGGAATGAAGATCTTTTAACATTCGGGGTTCTGGAAAGTTCATTATTGCTTCGGTTTTCTTCGAATTTGTTTTGAGGCCTTTCTCGGAGATAATAAATCTTAAAAACTCAACCTCGGTTTTTAGAAATTCGCTCTTATCTAATTGTATTTTTAGGTTGGATTTCTCTAGAGTCTCGAAAATAATTTTTAAGTCATTAAAATGGGTTTCTAGGCCTTTACTGAAGATTATAATATCATCTATGTAAACATAGCATCGCTTACTTATATGATCCCTGAGAATGTCATCGAGGGCCCTTTGAAATATAGAGGGGCATTTTTCAGCCCAGAAGGCAATCGAGTAAACTCATACTTGCCGTTGTTATTGGAAAATGCGGTTTTTTCAATATCCGATTCTTTAACTGGAATTTGATGAAATCCGCTCTTTAAATCGATTGTTGAAAAGTATTTGTTTTTGCCAAGTTTTGACAATACATCATTTATTTCAGGAATGGGATATTTGTCGGGCACCGTCACTAGATTCAACTTCCTATAGTCAACTACCATGCGATATTTCTTTTCTCCTGATGCGTCCAATTTTTTGGGTACGATCCATATGGGGGCATTATAGGGCGATCTAGATGGATGAATGATTCCATTCAGGCATATTGAGTAAGGATAACTTTTGGAATAAACTGGTCTGTCTGTTGTAGTGCGAATCTCGCCTTTTACTATGGTAGTGGGTTGGTTGGTTGGTTGGAGTGGTGATTCATCCAGAATCCAACTAGCGCTTCCGCACCATTTTGTTGCCACATCCTCGTTACCAAATTGTTTAACAGTTATTTACAGCAGGACTATATCCAGTCCGTGCGGTTTAGGAACCTCATTAGGTTGTTGACGTCTAAGCCAGACAGCTGCTCGAGACTCTCGAACACCGGTTTGCCCAGGGTTGACATTCTGTCCTTCCATAGGGCAGGGCATTCACAGAGAAAATGGAAGATTGTTTCTTTTTTCTCCGGTTGTTTACAACTATGACAGTATGTGTTGTGAGGGATGCCCATTTTGGCGGCTTGTTCTCCGATAGACCAGAAGCCAGTTATGACTGCCGTAAGTCTACAGGTGTCCCGTCGTTTCATGTTTATTAATGTCGACGATTGCTTGAGGTTGTAGGTGGGCCATAACGTTCTGCTGATTTTGCATTTCGTCTGGTCTCTCCATCTACAATCTGCAATTCGAAGGTATTTTAGGGAAATTGCATTCTTGACCGCACCTAGTGGAGTGAATACTGGTACTGCAAGAGCGCTATTCATGGCAGATCCCCCTCTTGCCAGTTCATCAGCTTTTTCGTTACCTTCTATGTTCCGGTGTCCCGGGACCCAAATCAAGGTTACTCTATGGTTTTCACTCAAGTTGGTGAGGCTATTCCTACTTTGCTCCACCACCTTAGAGGTTGTTATAGTCGCATCCAGCGCCTGGATTGCAGCTTGGCTATCCGAAGGAATAGCGATATTGCCCTTAAAAGAGAAATCTGCGATTAGTAACCTACAGGCTTCCCCAATTGCTAGTACTTCCCCCAATTGCTAGTACTTCCGCTTCCGCTTAAAATAATTCACTAAGTCTTGCAGTTTCGCTTTTTGAATTATATTTAAATGTTCTGTTCTAATATTGATAAGATTTACGTCTTATGAGGATTCTTATTTCAATTTAATTTGAAATTTGTTGCCTATTGACATGTAGTAATCCTTTGCGTGTATTACGGCGTCTAATTCTTTTAATGAATCATTTCCTATAATGGCGTGAAATGATTTTAATGTTGGTAGTAAAAAAATTTTACAGCGGTGTTTTCCAATCTGAACACATTTGCAAAAATATGGTGTGTGATAGATATATTTCCTCCTACAGAGATTGCGAAGAATGGGTTCTTATTTTTAACAGGTTTTTTTGCAAACTGGGGCTGCACATAATATTTATTAGACCCAGTGTCTATTCGTATTTTCATTAACTCTCAATTACTTGTTTTGCATTCTATGTAAGGCAATGAATAGTAAATAAAAAATGAATATCTGTAAAGGAAATATTTTCTGAGGAGTCGTATTCTGTTGGATAGTTCTCTTCAGGATTGTCGAAAAGATAAATATAGTCGTGAAGGAATTCATCGTTGTCCATAGCGTTTTCACAGTCTGGGGATTCTTGAAATTGCGCTGCCTTTTGTCTGTGAAAAGTTGTGTGGATGCTGGTCTCTTTCTCTGATAATTATTATTTTGCGACGGTCGATTGATATAACTTACGTTACGTGCAGAGAACGTTAAATATAGAGAAGTCTCAATGACAGGAACGTGTGGAATTTTCAGGGGTACTCGTTTTGCGCACGAGATACACCACAGCCACATTTTTCACCAAAGTTATCAGTAAGGGGCTGAATTCTGTAAATTTAGCAGCAGTCGATAAGAATTTGTTGGTGATTAGAAGCAAATAATGTTAGGTAGCTTTTTAATATGACCTATATATTTGAATTTTTCCAAATCATCCAAAATTATATACATATGTTATGTCTGCTGTCTGGTGTCTGTAAAACTTTGTGGAATCCCTTCAACTGAATACAAATCCTCTATAGGAAACGCTTCATTACCAGGCGCACAGGAAGATGGCATATGCAAATGTAAATTTGTGAATTTATATACATTTGCGCATATGTATATGCTGTGTGTATGTATGCTCACCAGCCACAGCTCAAAATAAAACGGTAAACTTCTCAAGAAATCCAGCGCGCACTCATAGGCGCAGCGCACATTCATAGTCACAGCATTGTATGTACAGTAAGCTTGAAACGTTTACAGGCATCTTCAAATGCTCTGATTTCAGAGTAAGTTTCTAACTTTGCAGATATATGCATATGTTTTGAGCACTTTTTATCAATTGAAAAACTACATACGTAAAATAATCTACTAATTAACGATTTGCCTACTATCAGTTAACATAAAATAATTGTTTCCAAATTTTATCTTAGTATTAAAATGTCCGAATCAGACCTTTTTTTAAGCTACTTGTTTTCTTCTGCAACTTACTGTATGCTCATGCGCGCACTTGACGCACAGCAGCTGCGACTGTCGAGCATTTAGAAAGACATATTTACATACATATATTTTTGCATACATTTGTACGATGCCGCGGGCACTCGACTTGACAAAAATTCAAGATTTATCAAATATTGGCAAATAATTCTACGCGAAATTTTCCAATATTGACTATTTTCGAATTGTCGAGAAAATTGGCATATGGGCGGCTCGTTTTATGAATGAAAGTACTTGCTCTTAGAACTATGAGCTCGAATTTATCAATGAATTTTTTGATGATGAGTTTTTGTTGCACAGTACAATAGTTGAAACTGTTCGGCGCCGCCGCGACTGTTCAGCGCTATGGCAACTAGAATGATGGCCGCTACGCCTGCGTCTATGTCTGCATTTTGTTCTTGTAGTCGCTAGGCATAGAATTTTAGCTTTGAACGAGGAGGAATAAAGTGAGTGCCCTGTGTGTGCGGCTGTATGTAGGTACATGCATATGTGTATATTAATAAGCATTGATTTGCTTGAATTCAATTCACATATTTATATTTGCATATGCCATCTTCCTGTGTGCCTGGTAATGAAGCGTTTTGTATACAGAATTTATTGATTTGATCAATTGATATAGATATAGATAGATAGGTATAGTTAGGGATCAAGTGTGCATATACGCACATGCACACACGTCGATGCATATGCAGAAGAAGTTGTTTTAGCATTTGCAGGAATTCGATTATTCGAATATTTACTTCCTAATTATTGCATGAAATATGATAAGGTGATGCTCGTGAGGTAGGTCATGTTGCTTCAGTCCATACATATGCGTGCAACACTATATTTATTAAACATGCAATAGAACTTAGTTGTCCCATATATGCAAATACGTTTCTTTGAAGTTTTCCTTTATTTATTTTAAAGTTTTATACTATCTAGAAAATGCATAGTACATACAAATGTATGTATATTATTATTCCCTGTAATAAAATGTAAATTGAAAAAAATTTGGTTTGCCAAAGGAACAAATAAATGCATATTCAAATGTAAATACATATGTATGTCGATATACCAAAATACTTGTATGCTATGAATAAATTTCGACTCAAAAAAATAGTAAAAATTTTCATCAAATTTGTTTAATTTTAAATTTACTAAAACGCACTTCCCAAAATGTGAGAGGTCGTTTTATAATGTATTTTTTTAAATTAAATCAAAATATTAAAGTTACTTTGATTTGAAATGTTGGCGCATATAATAAATATTCAAATCATTCTTTCTTCATCACCTTTGTTTGAAAATACAAATTGAATAAATTTTCGTTTATCAAGGGAACATAAAAATGCACAAGCCAATACTTTGCAAAATGCCGTCGGCTATTCGTCAATTTGATTCCCTACAGAAGCCAAAAACTGTGCAGGGCCAATATGCTAAAGGAGAAATCGCTGTAAACAGCTCTGTTAAAAGTTTCACCACACCCCGGCGGCGGTTAGACTTCATTTTTAACAATTCACACTATTCGTAGCTCGTGAGAATTCTCTATATTTAACGTTCTCTGTTACGTGTTTGCGCGCTTTGGTCTATTTCCTTGGGCTCTGGTTTTTTTTTGTGGTTTAGGCTCAGAAGGACGCGGAGGTGGTACTGGATTATTCCTAAAACTATTAGGACTGTAGTGATAATTATATCCGAAACCAGGGTTTGCTGCAGTATAAGGATTTCTTGGCTGTGGGAGATATGCTAATTCTGGATAAAAATTTGGGGTTCATCTATTATTTGGATTGATACGAGTATTAGGATTACTGAATGATTTTGATAAGGATTTTGAAGATTTTTTCTTATTCCATGAGCGTAATTTGCCTTAAATATTGATTTTAAATTTCAGACAAAGATGAAAGGCTTGAGGGAGACCAGCTGGCTCTTTCATTCCTCGCAACTTGGGCAACTTGGCAACAGGGGTCCTCCAGACCCCCAAAAAACGGGGCTCCCAGGCATTTTAAACACGTTTTTGATATTGCCGGACAAACTTACCGAAGGTGTTCTAAAGCTTCCTCAACATCCTCTCTGCATTTCCTGGATTTGCCCGTGTTAGCAGTGACTATCTTGTACACATGTGCAGCCAATAGAGCCTATGATAGTTCTGCAGTCCTTTCGCGAGAGCGTAAGTACGAATTGAGTCAGTTTTTTGTCGTTAATTCTACACATGACTTTTGCTGTTTTGCATGTGGTTAGATTAGTCCACCTAGCTTCCATTCGCCTTTTCATGTAGTCGTCCGTTTCATTGTATTTAGCGGTTTTTGTATGTCACTCTCTTGTTCAAAACGTAGTAACAGCACGTTTTGCTATCTCATCTACTATTTCGTTCCCAATAACGCCTTTGTGACCAGGCACCCAATAGATATGCAGCCTACTGTTTGCGGCTAGCCTTTCTATGGCCTCCCTGCTCCGTCGAACATTTCTGGACTTAATACAATATGAGCTAATTGCTTTTATTGCTGCTTGACTATCCACGTATATATTAATTGTTGAGGTCTTTCTTGTTCTAGTGTAGACTAGCTCCGCGGCTTTCCCCAAAGCAAAAACTTCCGCTTGGAAAATACTGCTGTGGTCTGGCAGCTTGATAGGTAGACTCTAGTTTTGAGCAGTAAATACCCGCTCCCACTCCATCTTAAGTTTTAGAGCCGTCTGTATAGATGTGAAAAGTTTTTTGGCCAGGTTTCATGCCTTTGTGCCATCCCTCCTCTTCGATTGTAGTGCGAAGCCTTATCTGCCAACTAAAGTACGGAGTCATGTAGTCTGTGCAACCTGAGCTCCACTTTCCTATTGAGCTGTGACCGAAGGTTCTGCAGGTGAATACTCCAGCAGGCACCAACCTCCTCGCGGATTTCGCTGCCCGGTTTTCCGCCATAAGGTCAATAGGTGGCATGCTGAGAATCATTTCCAGCGTCGCCGTTGGAGTGGTTTTTATCGCTCCTGTTATGCACAGAGCAGCGAGTCGTTGAATCCTCTCCAGTGGCATTAAGTATGTATGTATAATATGGCCCCATACAGTCATATCGGTCTAACTACTGCCGTGTAGCACCAATGCATCAGAGAGGGTGATAAACCCCAAGTAACGCCCAGCATTCTTTTACATGCGTAAAACGCGTTTCTGGCCTTTTTTACCCTTTCCTCAACATTGTATTTCCACAGCAATTTACTCTCTATTATTACTCCGAGGTGCCTCGTATGATCTTTGAGAAGTAGTTTGTTGTTGCCTAGCTTCGGAAGGTTCCACTTCGGGACCTTGTACTTGGTAAAAAGTACCATGTTCGTTTTTCCGGCGTTTATCCCTAGCCCTGTTCGAGATGTCCATTGGTGTACCATTTTAAGTGTGTTATTCTTCACATTACTGATGGTGTCCAGGAACTTTCCCGTAACTACTATAGTTATGTCATCTGCATGTGCCGTGAGCAGTTCATTTGCTACAAGTAACCATAATAGCGGCGATAGTACCCCACCTTGCGGAGTGCCTCTTATCCACACATAAACAACGGGTTGCACACAAAGTGACTCCATGCTATTTAAAATAGCATCTTTCGTCACGTTGTTAAAGGCCCCTGGTATATCTAGAAATACTCCAAAAGCATACTCTTTATATTCTAACGCCTTTTCTATGTTTAGTAATGGGTTTTTCAGTAAGAGCGCTTCAACTTTTGAACTTTTTTGAATAAAATACAAACGGTTTGACTTTTTTAACTAATTTTTCTTTTATTATCGAGTTTGAACATATACATTTAAGTATGAAATTCGATTTCTTTTGCATGACCACCGCGTGTACGTTTTACGAAGTCCAATCGTTGAACCCAATTTTCGACCATTCTTTTGCATAAATCGGCCGAAATTCCAGCAATTTCGCGTTCAATATTGGCTCTGAGCCCACAAATCGTCGCCGGCTTGTTACTGTAGACCAATGACTTCACATAACCCCAAAACGGGACGGCTTGTTAAATGGACCGTAAAATGGCCGTAATGCTCTTAAAGTAGCAGCAACAGAACGATTATTTTCATAAAAAATTTGCACGATTTGCAATCGTTGCTCAAGTGTGTAGCGTTCCATGATGAAATGTATACTAATGAAGTTTACAAATGAAAAGCGAGAAATAAAAAATATTGCGTCGTTCGCCCTCCCTATCGGAAAAAAGTTGAAGCGCACCTATTTAATAACCCTATACAAGAGAGTGAAGTGCAGTTTCAGTAGAACTGCCTTTGGTGTAGGTGTGCTGCGCCTCGGATAATACGTCCGGCGCAATTGCATCTCTAATGTATGTGTCTAGAATCTTCTCTATCGTTTTCAGGAGAAATGAGGTCAGACTAATGGGCCTGTATTCCTTCGAGTAGAGACGGTTGCTTTTTCAAGCTTTTGGAATAAACACAACTCTCGGGTTGCTTTTTCAAGCTTTTGGAATAAACACAACTCTCGCTTCTCTCCACAATACAGGAACATAGCTGAACCTCAAGCATCCCCTGAATATCGTTCTTAACCATGGTACCACAAGATGGTTTACCTTTCGGAGCTTGGCCGGGAAGATTCCATCCAGTCCTGGCGATTTATATGGGTCAAAACTTTATATAGCCCATTCTATCTTGTTGGTCGTAATTACGTTCGTCGGGATGTCGTGCACAATATCTCCTCTTGGTTCGAGATCTGTATTGTCCGCACACCCTAGAAAATGTGTGCTGACCAGGTCTTCTAAAGAGTCCTCACAGCTGTCAGCCCTCTGCCCGTTAATTTTTCATATTGTTCTTGGCATAGACGTATTTTTGGATAACAGTTTCCTTAGTCTAGCCACTTCGTTAGTGTCTTCCGTACTGCTACAGAAGTCTTTCCAAGACTCTCTCTTGGCTTTACGTATCTCTTTCTTATATACTTTTAGTAGATCCTTATACTCCTTCCAACAGAACTCTTTGTCAGCAACTTTGGCTAACCTATAGAATTCATGTACCCTACTCGAGGGAACCGAAGTATTTTGGGCTACCGCGGATGGGCTCGTAAATCTGTATTATCCTTTCCACGCTCTTTTTCCAAAAGCTGAATTCCTTTGGTTCGCCAGAGAATTCTCGAAGGCTTCGAACCACGTCGGGAATTTTGTCGAGCTCCCCTACATTGTTTCCGTTGGTCATGGTAGTTGTGTGATCAACCTCTATTTCTGGGGTTTGTCTTTGTCCTAATCTAGCCTCAACTAATCTATTTACTAATTCTGCAATTTGGGTACTCATTTCCCTTGGCATTTCTGTGCTCGGTTGTAATTGATCAGTCAATACAGGTGGCCTAATTATATTTTTATTTGTAGCCATTGTATGCCATTTTTTTTTTTTTTTTTGAAGTAAAAAAGAGAAAAAAAATAATATATTTATCTTGTTTTTTTTTCTTCCCGAAGTTAGGGTATCGTTAAAATTGCAGCAAGAATTTTTCGATTAGGGGATTTTTAATTAACAAATTTTAACGTGCTTGTTTAAACAATTTTACATTATATTATTACTTAATTATTTTCACAAATTTTAGTTTTTTTTTCTTTAGCAATTTTGCATTATATTATTATTCAGTTATTCTCACAAACTTTAATTTTTTTCTTTAATTCTTATTTCTAATTTCTTACTCTTAATACTTCGCTGCTCCTGGCGGAGTTACCCTCTACTGGAGGTCCTGGAAAGGAGACGACGTTGCGGGTTGCCTGCGGACGGACACAACAGGCTTGGTTCGTTCCGGTAAATTTTTTTTTTTGGCGTGGTATCCTTGCAGCTCGGCGACTTTTCTTTTTTTATGTTTGTTTTTCGCGGTCTGGCCTAATTTGTATAAGCTTATTTTTGCGAACGGACCGAAATAATTTGAATTTTTTATTTGTTTTACGCACTGGTACTCTGCTTTTAGGAGATTGACCAAGCCTTTTATTTACTTTTTCCGCACTTTAACCGGAACACGTTGGGCGCCAGTTAACCTCTCATCAGATTAAAACTTTAAAAAATATTTTTTATGTGCTCATAGGCACATCTTTTCTTTATTGAGTCTGAAACGAACTAACTTAAATTTGACATTTTATTCTTAACCTAAGCTTGCGGCGGAATGTTGTCACGTGCATCAAACATGTGCCATACCTGTTTCCCACGATTTCTGACCTTGGGTGATATGACACCCAAAGTTAGCAGACATAGCGTCAGCAGAAATAGCCTCGCGCGTGTGAACGTTAATTTTAGCTTTTGTGGTGTTAACTTATACAAGCCCTTGTTTTATTGCGTGATATTTTTGGTTAAAATATCTAGATGATAAAAAGTGTTAACGAATTCGAGCGTTCAAAATAGATGGGTGTGAAAAAAACCGATAAAGGTGTCTGAGAGTTCATTTTGTTATGCTATTCTTGTCGAAAGAGTAGAGTTCCCATAAATATAAATTAATAACGCATTTTAATGTAAGTGTATAAAAAACTTTGATAGTACACTCAGTACATCAATGTCAATGTCATCGCAAGGTCATTGCTCCATCTGTTACGAGACTCGCCGTAGCCAATGTGCCAAAGTCCTAAAATCTTCCGCAGAATCTTTTCCTCAAACACTGCACGGGACGCCTCATCGGATATTGTCATCGTCCAATCTTCTGCACAATAGGATAGAATGGGCATGATGAAAGCCGTAAAGAGTGTTATTTTTGTTCGTCGAGAGAGGACTTTACTGCACAATTGCCTACTTACTGCAAAGTAGCCCTTGAGACAATAAAGATTCAGACCCATTTGCTTTGCTTTTTTATTCAGCTTTCAAAAGGTAGAACTAACTACGCGGTTGTTAAGGTCGATGATGTCAATATCATTGGCATAACCCAGCAATCGGACATTTTTATAAAAAATTGCGCCTGAGCGATTAAGTTCTACAGCTCGCACGATTTTTTTCAGCATCTGGCTATGCAAATTACACGACAGTGAGTTACGCTGCTCGCAATCTCGTTTGATATCGAACGGCTCGGAGAAGTCTTTTCCAAGTCTGGTATTGATCAACGTCATCTCGGAAAAAAGGAATGCAGGGATATCGCGGCATATATGTATATAATATATATAAAGACTTTTCCAATAACAGGGGTTAATTAGATTAGATTAGAGATGATTAACGATTTTATATGGCCAGAATTGGATGCTATTCATCTGGAGAACGTTTATTTGCTATCTCTCGAAGAGGTGATCACAATTGGCCACCGAGATCTTGTGATTTAACACCTTGTGACTTTTTTCTTTGGGGCCACGCGAAAGAGAAGGTCTACGCCAACAGCCCAGGGTCGGTTGAAGACCTGAAAGATGGAAGTCGTGAGGCTATCGAGGACATAGGGCAACCACTTTGCAATTCGGTTATGGAAAATTTCATGAAAAGGATATTGTCCTTAAGCGTGGTCGTGGTGGTCATTTTCCTGATGTTATATTCCACTATTAACGGCATACCTTCCTCTTTATAATGAAATAAACATCCGATCATTTATATTAAATAGCATTTTTCTTTGAATATCAGAGGTGTTATTCTCTTATTAGATAACCCTATATATGTACCTCCTGCCACACGCTATATAAATATATGGCTCTTACACCCCTTATATTATGTTTGGCTGAGCTTCTTCTTTTATTTGCGGTATGCGTCTTGATATTTTTCCAAAGAGCCTACAGTTCGGATGGCAGATGGTTTTATGACGAGCTTTTTCGTGGCAGAAATACAATCGGCGGTTTCTCATTTGGTGTTTCATGTCCGAAGATTCGACCCTGTGCACCTCCGAATGGTAGTAACGCGCCAACCCATTCGGCTACGAGGTTCCTATAAGACAAATTTGTATACATACCCATGGCAGCCGGTTCTATGTTACCAGAATGACTCGGGTTTTTCCCTACCAAGAGTGGTCTAAGTGGTATGCGGCCACGTGTTGCTCTAGTCATCTGGCGTTCTCAGCTATTACGGCTGCCATCTTGACAAAAGTGCTTGCGCAAGCAACCATCAATACAAACCCAGCCTTAACGGTTTGAAGGAGCTCACAGAACTTACTCTTTGTTCACTAACCCTAACCCCTTCTTAATTCCCACTCCAACTCCAGTACGAGGGCTAACCAGCAGCTCTTGGTCCCCGCACAGTCTGTTCCGTGTTCCAGACCAGAGTACCTCGGAATCTGACATCAGTCAAATGCGATTCTTAAAATGGCTGGTGCCATTTTCGGAGGTGCTCTGGCCTGCGCACCACCCGATCTTGAACACTCTACTACGGTGCCCCCTCTTGTAGAGCTCTGCATCCGCAACCTCTCATTGTGGCGCGGTCACCTATCACCATCACGCTACAACAACAACAACAGTGGAGTGCACAACAGGGCCAACATAGACAACCTCACGCGTCCCTCATACTCCGCATAGCGACCGTTATCCCGAGGAGCTTTAAACTCCTTCAGTTCAACTGCAACGGACTCATGAGTAAGATTGACGAGATAGTCGACTTCATGGGCTGACATGGAACCCCAATAGCTTCAGTCCGGGAAATAAAACTGCACGAACCTCCCTGATAACCAGAGAGCGCTATAATGCGTGTGCACAAGATGGCGAGTGAGAAAGTGGTGGTGGCGGTGGCCTAACTTTCATAGTCCACCACACATCGCATCTTATCGACGAGGCTATCGACCGCAGGAACAGCACATTAGAATGTCAAGGAATACCTGTCTGGTCAGGCTGTGCCGAGCTCGAAATATTTAACATATATACAGGGTCCGGCACTCGAAGTCTAACAAACTTCAGATGCCCGTGCATCAGCTGCCTGTTAGTTTACTAATACTCTGGTATTGTTTACAAGCACGCGGAAGCATTTTGCCGAGAGTAAACGCGAAAAATGGAAATCAGTAATCCCTTTCAAACGTTATAGTGTGATTGCATTATATTTGGCTCTCAACCAGCGAATGTTCGTGAGCTCGAGCACCATAAATTAAATCAAGTTTTTGTTTATCGTACCATTACTCCTTACAATGATACTGGTAGTATCGCGAAACGTCATGGAGTTCGTCATCAAAAGACTCATCAACATCAACGTCACGTGAAATGGTTCAAAAAATGAAGAAGCGACTTGAGCGAAATCCCCGACGAAGTGCCAATCAAATGGCGAAGGAACTGGAAAAATCTCACCGTAGCATCTGCCGCATACTTAAAACTTATCTTAAAGCCACACCTAACAAAATCCAATGGCACGTCATGTGAACCAAAGCAGCAACAAGTCAGACTTGAGAGAGCGAAGAGTTGCTTCGCTTGGCCTAAAGCGGTCAATTTCCAAACATTGTGTTTTCTGACGAGAAAATTTTTTCAAATTGAGCAACTCGTAAACTCCAAAAATGATAGGATTTATTTCATCGACCGTTCATACGAGAATTTGAGTCATCGATTGGCCACCAGGAGGTAGCACCAGCCACAGGTAATGATTTGGGCCGCTTTAACCGCAGATGGTCGCTCTCCAATCGTTTTCATCGAGCCTGGTGTCAAGGTAAATGCGAAATATTATCGGGAACGTATTCTGGATGTTGCTTTGAAGCCGTGGGCAGGCAAACATTTCGGTGGCAGACCATCGACATTTCAACCGGACTCGGCACCATCTCACGAAGCTCGAGTGAACCAAGAATGGCTAAAAGACAACGTTCCGAATTTCATCACGTCCTCAGAATGGCTCTCAAATTCACCAGACGCGAATCCGATGGATTATTCTCTTTGTCCTGCTTTGGAGAGCAAGGTCCGAACTAAAAGATTCATCAGTCTCGAGGCACTGAAAAGAGCCATTGTCCGCGTGTGGGCCAAAATACCTGCAGGTCACATTCGGGTAGCTAACGATTCGTTTCTGGACTTTCTCAAGGCCATAGTCATGGCAAAGGGTGTTCATATCGAACAGAAGTAAACTGGTTCTTAATTTTGTATTAATTTCACACATTTTTTACTTTGAATTGAATAAAAGTAATTTTCGATATCAAATGTATGGCCTTTTTAATTGGTTACACTTCGACTGCCGGACCTTGTATACCTCCTATCACCTGCTGTCCAACTGGTCATCATCAGAGGTGAAAACGCACCTTGAAATTCGGCACTCAAGCCTACCAAACAATCGTAGGGACAGCTTTTGGCAGAGCAGGTAGACAATTCGACATTCTGTAAAATGAATGTCCACGCCCGCAACAGGATAGTGGGCAATTGCAGCAGCTCGCTTGACCTTAGAATTGTTAGTGCTGGTCTGATAAATAGTATAACCTGGCGAGTATGTTGTCATTGGCTTCAGACCATTTGTCTATTACCGCCTCGATTGAGAGACCTGCCGACTTTGTTAACACCGGTTTCGCGGTATTCTCTGAGGACACCTTTACTGCTCTCCCCATTCCCACCGATGTACGCGTAGGCGAACAAGAATTCCGTAAGGTGATCACAGCTGATGCAGCTCGCTTCATGCCTGCTGGAGAGATGCAGAACATGCGTTTCAATTTCGCAGCTGAAGCAGCCGTTTAAGCAAACGAGCGCGACCACCTACGCCAAGCCGATCGCGGGGATCCCCGAATAACCGATCTCAGTTTGGAGATTCGGCAACTGGTCACCCAAAAAAAAAGCGGACCAAATGGAAGGAACACCTGAAAACCTGCAACTTCATCACTAGTGTGAGTAAGCATTGGTCCATCGTAAGGTCCCAGTTGAATCCGACTAATCACAGCGACAAGGTGGAAATCACCTTAAGCGGGTGCTCTTGGTCGGACCCGAAAGGATGGCAGTTTATTCTGCGATCGACAGATCCAAAGTTAGTGCCAACAGACGGCTGCACAAAATGCCAAAAAAATGCGCCACTTGCTTTCTCTAGCGAGGAGGTTCAGGTGGCCACCAACGAACAAAATCTTTTGAGGCCCAGACGTACTTAACATGCTGATGTTGAAAAACCTGGATCCATTGGGAGTAAGGTTTCACACAAGGGTATGTAATCTGTCTACGGCCACTCTCTTAATTTCTGGTAAGTGTAAAGCATGGGCAGTGGTCCCACTACTGAAATATGGGAAACCCGCCAACCAAGTGGAATCTTATCGCCCGATACCTTTTCTTTGCCCAGTGTTAAAGGCTTTTAAGACCCTCCTACTCTCACTCTATACGAAACACCTGAGCCCATCCACACATCAGTATGGGTTCCGAAGAGCTCTCACCGCCATAAACAGCGGGCTTAGCCAAAGCCGCCCCTGCAAGAGGACTGTCCTATAATCGCTGGGCCTTACGAAGGCTATCAACAAAGTGAGCCACTCAACGCTACTAGTTCATATTATACAATCGACCCTCCCACCGGGACTGAAGATATGGTTCGCGAATTATTTGAGTGGTCGGCATTCGTCAGTCAACTTTCGAAATCAAAACTCAAAATAGAGGAGGATTAGGCAAGAGGTTCCGCAGGGTGGTGTCCAATCACCCTTGCTTTTCAACTTCTACGTACCACCAGTATCACTGATCTCCTATGCTGACGACTGCTCGATATCGGCGCCGAGCAATGACATCGATGGCTTGTATTCCAAAGTGCACGACTATCTCACCAGCTTTTCTCGCTTTTTCACTGCGAGGAATCTCCAAATTTCCCCACAGCGACCCTCTTTACAAACTGGACAAAGCAGACTACAGCTAATGCTAAAAGACGACAGAACAACAATACCGACAATAAACAGCCCTAAAATTTTAGGCTGTCCGAAACCGCAACAAGGTCCTGATACCGCTTGTCGGTAGTTCTTGATGCAAAGACAAAGAAATGTTGCTGGCAACTTTTAAAGGAATTGGCCGACCGGTTCTGAATTATGGTGCCTGAGACAAGTGGTTCGCAATGGATAAAGCTACAGACATGCCGAAATACTCCAATCGGGATGCAGTTTCTCCTAGGGTGCTACCAAAGGTATCACCCCTGCAGACACATTGCTAAAAACTGAGCCACCTCTCAGGCACGTCAGGAAGCATCTCTTAACTACTCAGTCGGGATCCTGGGTGAAACACATTTTCAACTACTGGACCGGACAATATACAGAAAGACACTAAACGACATTCATCGGGAGACATATATCACCTTTCTGAACTCCCGATCTCTGTATGCCGGCATTGGAATCCAACGAATAAGTTACCCAAATAAGCGATCCCGGAGAAGTAGCGGGTGATCAGCTAGAGTGTGCAAGGCCGTAGTGATGGACATTATCACTGCTTGAATACAAAATCTCATATAATCCGTAACTGGCACTGACAAGGCGATTTGTGCCGCCTTTAAATAAGCATCTTGTTCCTGCTTTTTTCCCTTGCCGTTTTCAGCACTTTAAATTGAGGAGCCTCCCCACGCGCAATAAATCTAGGAACATGCAACGGCATCTGGTTGTATCATTAGTGGTGCAAGCATGAATGCAGATATACATACATGAAAAGTGGAAAATGAAGGAATTGAGTGGCGCTTGGGTATCTCATGGAACGGCACTTGACAGTAAACTAAAGGGTGATTTTTTAGGAGCTATAGGAAAGTTTTTCAAAAAAACACATGTAAAATTCAGAAAAATTCATGAAATTTTTATTTAAATCGATAGTACAGTCCATATAATTTAATGTTTGAAGATTATTTTTCAAATTATTTCTTAACAATGTTTCGGCCGGTATCTCACATATAAATGCTATAATGTTGTCTTCCAATACGTTAATTGAAGCAGGATTGTCTGAATGGACGTAAGCTTTAACATAGCCCTACTAAAAATAATATAAAGGCGTGATACCGCACGATCTGGGTGGCCAATTGACAGGTCCCGAATGTGAAATAAAATGTTCACCGAACTCGCCTCTCAACAAGTGTTACGTGTGCTGTGTGGCATGTGGCACCGTCTTGCTGACGGCAGCGGCGACGAATCGATAATTGATGGCACTCAACGTAAGCATGTTTGTGGTTTGATGTCAATAATGTAAATTTGGTTCTAAATTTAGTCACAATAGCTCGAATAGCCGCTTCAGTGGGTCGATTAAACTGACCATAAAATGGAAGAACCGCGCGATAAACTTTCTTAACAGAACACTCATTTTTATAATAAAATTCAATGATTTGCAAGCGTTTTTCGTTTGTGAGACGATTCATGGTTAAATTATAAACCAAACTGAAGATGTTTGACAGAGAAACAAAACACGAAACGTGCGTCAGCTGCTTAAACCAACTGTTTAAAAAGATAATAGCTAAAAAATTACCCTTTAGAAGGTGTGGTTGGACATTTTCGACTTGGTAAGAAAAATTAAAGAGGAGAACATTTAATACAACTTTGTCAAGAAGAAAACCTCAGAATTACAAATACGCGCATCTGCCTATCTAAAAGACGGATTTACATTTAGAAATCCCCCAGAGATAGTGATGGCAACATTGTAAGAAATCAAATAGATTACATCCTTATAAATAAAAGGTTTCAAAAGTCATTATCGAAAGTTTTCGCATACCCGGGAGCTGAAGTTCCATAAGACCACAACCTGCCTTTGGTAAAGTTAAATTTCGTCTATCAAAAGTGAAGAAGTCTCATCGACAAGGCAACTTCTCTTTAGAACTACTTCAAGAAGAAATTATTAAGGCTTCTGCGAGAGAAAGAATAAATAACAATATCACAAAGTTGGCTATTCAAAACGAAAGTGTAGATATATCATATGATTCTGGCAGATATCCAAAGAATGGCTACAATCAAGTTTTGTGCCTCTACCAAACGAAAAATGCGCAAATGTGATGACTACCGATTAATTAGTCTAGAAATTTTTTTTTAAGTGATTCACAATCGTCTATTTTTAAAGTGCGAACAGGTTATGGCACGTACTCAATTTGGTTTCAAAAAAGCAATGGGGACATGCGAAGCTCTGTTCAGTCTTCAAGCCCTCGTCCAAAATTGTAGGGACGTTCAAAAAGACACATAAAAGGTATTTCAATAACAGGTTTTATTTGAATACCCGCTAATTCGGTAGATGTCACTTTTGAAGCTGTCATTTTTTGACATATTTGACAAGTAGAACCTACGCCATTAATAAACATCGCATTGAAATGATTAAAATTCACTATAAAAATGGTGAAAATTTGGCAGAGACGGTTCGTAAAACTCAAAAATGTTTGGGTCATCTTGAAGCACCTTGTCGGACCGCAATACAAAAATTAGTGAACAAGTTTGAGCTGTTGGGCCAAGTTAGTGATGTGAAGAATAAAACCCGTGCACGTCGCTCAAGAACAGCCGAAAATATTGCTGTTGTAGCCGGAAGTGTTCATTCCACAAACGTTATTACACCGTATTGTACATAAATATTTGGTTTTTAAGGCTTATAAAGTCCACAAGAACTCAAACCGGCCGATCATCAACAATGTCGTGTCTTTGCTGATTGGGTCGTTGAAATGCATGAAAATGATCCGGAATTCCTCGAAAAATCATCTTGAGTGAAGAGGCCCATTTCCACCTCGGTGGCTTCGTCAGCCAGCAAAATTGTCGGATCTGGGGCTCAGAAAATCCAAGAGTTATTGTTGAAAAGCCTCTCTATCCTCAACGTGATATTGTTTGGTGCGTTTTATGGTCCGGCGGAGTCATTGGACCTCACTATTTCGAAAATGAAGCTGGAGCAACAGTTACGGTGAATGGATTGCGCTATCGAAAGATGATTAACGATTTTGTATGACCGGAATTGGATGGTATTGATCTGGACAACGTTTATTTTCAACAAGACGGCGCTACGTGCCACACAAGCAACGAGACCATTGATCTATTGCGGGAATTACACCTCTTATTGGATAACCCTTTATGTAAGTATATTGACTCTCGGTTTCGACAACGGAGAGAAACACTGATGATTAAAATTAAAAAAGGAGTCCGACAGGAATCCATTTTATCGCCAATGCTCTTCAATATATATGTGAAAGATATATTAGAAGAAGCTGTAACTTCAAACAATATAGGGATCAAAGTAAATGGACAATTCATAAACAATATAAGATTCGCTGATGATACGCTATACTGGCTGATAACATAGCTGATCTTCAAACTCTATTACAAGCTGTCAGTGAAATAAGTCACCAGAGTAGGCCATACTCATTAATACTCAGAAGACAAAAAGTATGGTTGTCTCGAAGAATATTCAACAATTGAATGCATACATACGCATGCATATATGGTAGCTCAATTTAAAGATTACCATGTTGCAAATACTAGGGATGTTGGCTTAACGACAGCTGGTAGAGAAATTCTCTATCGAATAGAAGTAGCTAGAATAGCCTTTTACAACTATAGCAGGGCTCTCTGTGACAGATGCTTAAATTTAAAATTGGGGATGCGGTATCTTAAATGCTATGTTTGGTCTGTTTTACTATATCTTGAACACTGAAAGCTACATCTATGAATAAGTTTAATTCCTCATATATTCGGCATGCGTCTTGATTTTGTTTCACAAATGGAGGGACTTACAATTTTTTGCCGACCCCGAACACCAAATATTTTTTATGAGGAGCGTTTTCATGGCAGAAATACATTTGTCATTGCCTTCCGAGGGGCGACCGCAATTAGAAACCACTTTTTCTTCATTTTGGTGTCTCACGGAGTTTCGAACTAACGTCTTCCGAATGGCTACGGCGGCCGCCTTACTTAAACTTAATAAGGAAAGAGAGTTTTTAACAACAATAAAGCGTCGAAAAACCGCATATTTCGGACATATACGAATTGTTGCAACTCATTATGCAGGGCAAAATTTAGGGTAAACGTGATATAGGAAGGAAGCAAATATCTTGGTTAAGGAACATAAGAGAATGGACTTGACTTCCAACTTTTGGACAACTCGTACGCGCACATTCTGTAAATGGAATGGGCTAATAAAGAAGAACAAGTCATTGACAAATAAATTAGCGTAACATAAAGCATTTACGTGGATTATACTTATACAACCATAAAGTTTACACAGAGGGAGTTGATACAAATGATTTAAAAAATTAAATTTTTTTAAATTTTGTATAAAACGAAAATAAGTTTTAGGATAAAACATCTGTTTTAATAAATTGCATATTAAATAACGTAATTAAACCCTTCACACACTGTGATGTTAAATCTGAAATGGTAGGATTACTGTATTTGACTCCTTGTTTCAGAGGTATATATTTAGATTTACTTATGATGCGAGAGGATTTAGAAGGTAGCAATCGCCTTGTCTTAATATAGGGATGCAATTGGCGGGGCCTCTCGCCAATAGTTTCAGCTATACAGCACAATTATAAAACCTATTTTGTTGTAATGGAGACCTCTTTTGGTGGAACTTGTTGGAAAGAAGGTCCTAAGGTCTGCCCTCGTTAGATTCGGTGAACATTAGAATCCTACTCTAGCGCTTAATGTAATGCTGAATGTGGGCTCGTTGTTGATGTGCTTTAAATTAGTTGAGAAATACCTCATTTCTCTCTTAATTGCATTCGAATACTTCGATATTAGGCTCTAAATATCCTCTAGCGGATATAGAAGGCTTAGATATCACAACCTGATGAATTTCATCAGTACCTTGAAGCGGTTAATTAATTAATAATTAAGTCCTAGTTTGGTCGCTATCTTCCTCCCACTCAAAGGAATAATAGTTTTCATTGGCATTTCTCCAATTAGAATATGCATATTACCTCCACATACTCGTACCACCTCGATTAAAATTTTTCTGGAATAACCGTCAGGTGACACCATGAGTCCTAATTTTTTGTTAGTTTGCCACATGCGTAAGTAACATTCGTACCAACACTTTATCGCTATTCTTGACATTTTTAAAAGTTACACCGTTTTGAGTAAATCTACCTGTGCACGTGTTTCCGTTTTTTATTATATCAGAAATGGATTTGAGTTTGTAACAAAGAGTCTGTAGTAACTTTTCCGTTAAAACTGGATTTAATTGTGCGAAAGCCTTAAAAATGTTGCCATGATGTTTCGGTAATGAAACTGTTACGATTTTGTTGCTTCTTTATTCAAATAAAATCTGCCACAATAATTCCCCTGAGTTCGATCACTGAATTGCAAATTAATGGCAACACTACTTGCTTGCTTTAGTGAATAACTTTATTACTTTTCGTTTACTTGCTAACACGTTTAATTTGCGACAGAATACACTATGTGCATGCATCTCTGTTTATACACATGTAGTTCTAGATTTGGCAGCTCTTACCTTCTGGCGAGTTTTGTCCCGCCATATGGCGTCAAAGCGAATTCATGTTTTTGTTTTCGTATCTCATGCGCTCGCTATTGTTGTCAGCCGGTTCGCGAAGTTTCTCAGTTCGCTATACTGCCGTCGGCTTAAATCGTCTCGATGAGGAACCAAATCCTTTGATCCAAATTAATCCAATCTCTCCAGGTGGACTACTTTTATTTTGGCCTGTTCAGTTTCCCATTGCTCTATACGATGCACCACATCATTCAATCTTTTAGTCAACTTGTATGGATTTTTCCTTACATTTGGTGAATACCTCGAAGTCCACAGCACGGTCATATATGTCCTTTATCTTGTTAATCATTAACCGCGTATGTTGCCTCGCATGATAGTGTAACTCATCCATGTACCTCTGCAGTGTTTTCCAATGACTACCACCTATTCTAAACGCTAAATCACACGGAAGCCTTAAATCCCTTCCAAAGATGGTCCTACCAGCCGATTGGTCAGTAGTTGCATGTACAGCTGAGCGACAGGGCAACAGGAATATTTGAATGTGTTAATCTCAATTTCTTTGGCACTTCCAACTACCTTTATCAAGAGCTCCTCCAGAGTGAGATTGAATCTTTCAACCATTCCATCTGATGGGGATGCAAGGGTGTTGTACGTGTTTTTTTTTTAACTCCCAACAAGCAACACATCCCTTTAAATATTGCGGTTTCGGATTTGCTTCGCTCATCTGGATTCAATTGAATAGGTAAAAACCTCAGCAATGATTTTGGCCTCCTGGTTTGGTAGAACGTATACTTCTTGCCACTTACTGAAGTAGTTCCTAACAATGAGCACATTTTTGATGCCGGAGTCACTTTATGGAAAAAAACCCCACGTTCATGTCCACCCGCTTAAATTGTGAACCTGCACTCTATTGTTGTAATCTTCCGCGACTTCCCTCCTTTAGATCTTTCGCTGCCACACACTCCGCGAAATTTCAAATTCATTCGGTTACTGGTTCTCTGCAATTTACCCAATAAAATCGCTACTTAACAGGGTTCTAGTGATACCCAGATGACCTCCTTGGTCCATTCTAACATAGACGCAATTGAATTTAGGAGCTATAACTAGACTACGGGAATGATTTCCAACTTTGGTTTCCCATACGTGATGCAGAACTCTATCAATTATTCTAAGACTAAGACTGTATCCAATATGCCTTTGCCAGAGGACTTTCTTTCGCCATTTCATTTTCAGATGGTCTCTCTCAAGCATCTTTCGCCTCCGTGATATTTCCAAGGTCAGCATCATTCAATTGACTTCTTCTTATCGCACTTAGTCCCACTCATCATCGCGCTGCAACTGCATTAGTCTGATATCAACTATCAGCATTGATTACACTCTATAGCGAAAGGTCGCCAAGATAGTACATCAGCATTTTCACATTGTTCCAATCAGACCAATCAGTCTATCGTCGTTCATGTTAAAAACAATGGAAAAGCTACTTGAATACCATCTTAGAGAAGAAGTAATCTTCCAAAAACCCCTTCATAAGCTGCAATTTGCTTACCAAAAAGGGAAATCTACAGTCACCGCACTGCACACACTCCTTTATGGACATAGAGGGAGCCTTCGACAATGCAAATTACAAATCCATGGAAACAACACTCGAAAAAAGAGGTGCAAACCCTATATTAACACATTGGATAAGCCAAATGCTTAATCAGAGAATTATTAAAGCCTCGTTAGGCCAAGCTGAACTCAATGTCACAACAGTAAAGGGATGTCCGCAAGGAGGAGTTCTTTCTCCCCTGCTATGGTCCCTACCAGTTGATGACTTGTTGAAGCACCTAAACAATAAGGGATTTATAACCATTGGTTATGCAGATGACATATCTGTTATAATAAAAGGCAACCATGAAAGGACACTAACAGACTTAATGCAAAATGCCTTGAACGCAGCATGGGAATGGTGTAAAAAGGAGGGGCTGTCGATCAACCCTAACAAAACCACAATTATCCCCTTCACAAGAAAAAGAAAGTTTGAGTTTCCTATATTAAAAATAAATAAAACAGGGATAGAACTAAAGGAAGAGGTCAAGTATATAGGTTTAACCTTAGATAAAAAACTCACTTGGGAATCACATATAAATAATATAACAAAAAAAGCCACGAAATCCTTGTGGACAACCAAACAATTACTAGGGATATCCTGCGGCCTCAGCCCTAGTATGGCCCTCTGGATATACACCCAAATGGTTAGACCAATCATACTGTATGGGGCACTAGTATGGGGGAGCAAATCTATCCAACAAACAGCGATAACCAAACTGGGAAAAGTACAAAGGCATGCTTGCCTATGCATTATAGGTTCTATGAGAACTACCCCAACAGCCGGCATGGAAGCACTCCTTAATCTCCCACCTCTTCATATAGTAATCCAAGAGGAAGCAGCTACACAAGCACTCATGCTTCACATGAAAGAAGGTTTCAAATTAGGCAACCTCAAGGGTCACCTAAGTATCCTAAATAAAATCAAAAATACAATAAGCATGGCTCCAGTATCAGACCACATTGACCCAACCCTCTGTTTCACAAAAGGATACACAGTTACCTTTCCTGAGAGGATCGAGTGAAAAACAAACCCAAAATGGATGAATGATGATTCACAAAAATGGTACACTGATGAATCAAAAACACCTAATGTTGTAGAAGCAGGAGTAGTGGGGCCCAGAATCCACAAATCATGCACTCTCACCAGGGACACCAACCATCTTCCAAGCGGAACTATACGCAATAATGGAAGCAGCAAACATCATGCAACGTAGAAACCGCAAGAGAGTGAAGATCAAAATACTCTCGGGCAGCCAATCAGTTCTAAAAGCTTTAGATAGCTATACCTACAACTCAAAAACCCTCTTAGAATGCCACAAGGCACTCAATAATCTGGCATCCAAAAACAATATGGTCGCAGTGCTAAAGGCCCATACCTTAACCCTTTACTACCATTAACCATTAACCATTCATATTGTTCCCCTTTTCGATGATCGACCTCGAAGTCATAATTTTGCAACCTTCGAGGCAAATCTTTCACTACTTTTGTTTTCTCGTCGTTCATCTTGATGCCCTCGGTTGACTCCTTATGTCCGAGATACGTGGCTTCTTTTTTAAACAACGCACAAACATTAAACGAGGACTTCTTCCAATTTTTTCAGATGGTTGCTAAAGTATATTATTATATTATAATGATGTTGGCAGCTCTTAACTATTAGAGCATCATTGTCAGTTTCAGTGCGTCGCTTCCTTCCTCCTGGGTTCGTCTTCGGTAGACTGCAGTGCTGAGTATGCTGCCCGTTTCGTGTCCGAATCTCGTATACCCCATAAGAATGCCTGCCACCTCATATTTTCCTCGAAAACTGCGTATGCCGAATGCGCTAAACTCTCAGCCCCTGGCGCATATTTCTGCAAGCTTTAATTTGTGCTCAGTTCAGCGATACCACCAATGCGGCATGTTTATCTGCAGTACTTCAATGATTTGTTGTTGCTGTTGTTTTAAACTGGAGTTTAAATATCGGGAGTGGTACAGTGTCGGTATCCTTACCGGACATTGTCCGTTAGGTGTCTATGCGGTGAGGTTTGGGATCATTTCAAGTTCTTTCTACAGGAGCTGTCTGGAGGACAAGGTGGAATCATCTCAGCTCTGCTCTTGTCGGCCAAAAGTTTAGACATCTGGGCTCTCATTTCTTTGCTACAACGGCGGACGTTGCGGGCTTAAATATCACACATCTGGTTAAATTCATCAGCACTTAAGGCGGTTAATACAAACGTAAACCGCCACTGTTTGTCGTCCTCCACTATTCCAAGCCCCTTCTTCCCTCTCAATCGTTTTCTGTTGCGACCTCAAAGCAGAGCAGACTTTTTACCTGGCATATATGAGTATCCTGTATTTGCAGCTGCATATTTATCTTCCCAGCCAATTCGGCTGACATTTGTGACATCTGCGACAAAATTTCCGATTATATGTGATATTTTCGATTCCATATGCAAAGACCGCGATGGCATTTCCCATGAGAGCTGGCAGAGGACTTCCACGTTGCTCATGAATCCGTTCAGGACATTATAGTTATTGGTTTCTCTTTGGTTTCTCTCAACATTCAACAAACGCATCATTTCTGGAGTTGTTGGTTTATGTGCAAGTCATTATATGACTATTTGCTATCGGCTTCAATTTCTACATTATCGTGCGCGGCGTATTTTTTACATAACGGCTGTGTACATAATGTAGTTTTAGAAAAAAATTGACAACCGGAAGAACACAAAATTTAAAATCCCTTGAAAGCAACAATTGATGAATTACGTTGGTAATTATTTAGTTGGTTAAAACCAGTTGAGGCTGGGACTTTTTAAAATTTAAACAATGATCATAACACCATTATTATTTTTGTGAATTTAAATTTTGCTCAAAGAAATTTTGTATTTTGGTGATTTAAATACACTGTGTATACAATTGAATTCGATTTATTATTATATATATTTCATACAATTAAGAAACATCAGTCTGTTCAATGTACATCAACTAATAATATTGGGTTGGGGATTAAGCCCATAACGTTTTTATATTTTCTTTTATTTTACAACGATTTGTATGCTGTTTGACTAATTGTAAGTATTCATTCGATAGAACTCATTTTGCTCTACAAAACTATGTTAATTATATTTTTGAGTTATTTAGTTTTTTTATTAGTTTAGAGGCTTAGACACTTGCTCCTATTTGCTTTTCGTCAAAAATTTGGAAGCTTGGATGCCTCACGAGCTTAATGAAAAAAAAAAGGCGCCACATTTCTTTTTAGTATCTCGCCTGCCATCGAGCACCACGTGGTCATAAACAGTGCTTTTTGTACCGATATATCTGTTCACGATATGAGAAATGCTGCCTATACATCAATATGAAGCAAAGAAAGAAGTGAGTCGCTCCAGGAGGAACGCCAAAATCGTCCAAGAGGTTAAGACGGGTTTCGAGAATGTTTTCAATGCCGAGTTCCTTCTCCACCTCCCCAGTTTTGAGCGTGTTTTTGTTTGCATCCGTTGGGTTGCGGTTTTTTAGGCGAAGGAACACGTTTCCAATGCCCCACGCCATTTTCATAAATCGCTCGTACAAAATGTCCTCCACCGTTTTATTAATTTGGAGGATGTTGTTTTGGCTTCCATCTGCGTTCGCTGATTCTTCCAGCCGTCTGTAGGTACATCTTTGTTCTGCATTTGTAGCAGACGCAGTGCATGCTCTGGGCTTACACCTTCGCCTTTGGTATCGACGGTACACAGCTGCGATTCACTATCACAAGTGCGGCCCCTACCCACAGGCCTTGAAGCTTCTTCACAGATTCCTTAACCCAAGTGAGAGAGGGGTCGTACTTAAACTTACTTATGATTTTAAAGCCGCTGAACAATCCTGCTCCCTCGAATGTAGGCATAGATGCGTCCGGATCCGCGTAAATTCTTGCGAAAAGAGCTTCCAACAGCTTCAGTTCCACTGTTTTCCACTGCTCCTGCGACATTTGCCCCAGCGGGTTACCAGGATCAATAAGTGCCATAGTCAGGTGCGTTTTGGCAATCTCATTGGCCGCCGCTGCTACTTTGGATGTTGTCGGCTTTTCGTCATCTTTGGCTTTTCAGCAACGATTTTGCACTTTCTTTTCGTGATGGGCATCCTACCTTCGCTTTCGGTCTATCGCTGCCTTTCGACCAGTCTCTCCTCAATCTTACTGGTTACTGCAGCTCACCCAGCGCGATTTGCAAAGTGAGCACGGCCCCTTTCAACTTCCTTTTTAGCCTATGCCAATCGTTCCGTTTCAGCTTGCGTCAGATTGGTCATTCCACTAAACCGGTCGCAGATTTTAATCGCAGCCTTGCAGCGTGGTTTTGCTCTCATCCTCTCCTTGGTTGGTTTAGCTCTAGGCCCTTTCTTACTCACAGAACTGGCACCATCACGTTTCACCGGAGAGGGAAGTAAAGCTTCTTCCTCGTTAGTATTCACGCTTGCAATACTTTCCATTTCTGAGTTTTTGCGGACTATGGCACCCGTACAGTAGCATTACGACCATTGCATTCCTCCCGTTACAATAGAAATTTGGTCGCTTGAGTCAGTATTTCAATTCATCTTCTTCGTATGACCACCTGCTCACAAGGCAAGCGCAGTGGTCTAAGTAGTATAAAGGGAAACTCCAAGGGTCCACCACGGCAGTGCCCCATGCCGTGGCAAGACCAGAGTTACTCCCTAAGGCGTCCCGGTGTTAGGGAGGAGCCATTAAGATACAGCCAGTCTGGTAAATCCCCTGGCTGCAAACCATCCAATGGGCATGGTGTCGCATAACACCCTGGATTAGGAGGTGGGCAAATAGAGGATATAATGGGATGACGGGGGTTTAGGAATAACAAGATATCTTCGTCGGTACGGTGATCTTCGAACGGTGATTGTATGGCCAATAATTTCGCTGTAAAGCGGATTGATGGCTAGTTTTCCTCTTAGTTCATGTTGAGTTGGTCCCCATGATATGGGGCTCAAACCACCACTTAAGCCTCAAGTTAAGTCCATTATAGATATGAAATTATAATAGTATTTCTAATGAAGTTAGTTTTTTTAAACATGCAAATATTAAACAATAAACAATAATTTTTATTCGAAATGGTCACCATTCGCACATGCCTTCAAACGATTAGGCCATTCAGCTATTGACGCAGCCCGGTTTCCATGGATGTTGACGTCGCTGCTCAAACCAAAGATTGTTTGAGACTCTCCAAATTTCTGCAACTTAGTTTTCACAACTTGTTGTTTATGTATGTATGTATATATGTATTGTCAAATTTATAGGATGTTACGATAAACTTTCGTTTATTATTATGAAAAAGTGCTTGAACTATCTGCAATTTCTCTCTATTCGTTGGTATGTAAGTATGTGTGTAAAGGTTTATATGTATTTAAAACAAATCGCAGGAAATTTGAGTTCTCAGCAGAAATTTCGTATTAGCATAAGTTGGCCATAAGTAATGTTGAAGAAAAAGGTCAATGGTTCATATTCGTTTCAAACATGAGTATCGCTAAAGTCATCGGGCTACTAATAGATACAATTAAAACGTTACGAAACGAAAATTCAATCAAAGAAATGTATTAGAAAAGACACTTGGATGTCAGTAAAATCAGAGAGAACTGGATTTAGATTAATGTATGTATTACACGAGTATTTGCCACCGGTTTCAAATTCTACATTATCGTGCGCGGCGTATTTTCCGAACGTCAGCTGTGTACATAATGTAGTTTTAGAAAACAATTGGCAACCGCTTACTGAATATGTGTAAATAAGGATTTAAGTATAAAGATATAACGAACAACGCAAAATTTTAAATCCCTTGAAAGCAACAATTGATTTTAACGTAATTGTTTAACTTGTTAAAACCAATTGAGGCTATCTGGGATTTTTTAAAATTTAAACAACGATTATTAAACCTTCTTCTTCTTCTTAATTGGTGCGATAACCGCTTACGCGATTTTGGCCGAGCTGAACAAAGCGCGCCAGTCGTTTCTTTCTCGTGCTAATCGGCGCCAATTGGACACACCAAGTGAAGCCAAGTCCTTCTCCACCTGATCTTTCCAACCAGTGGACGCCTTCCTCTTCCTCTGCTACCACCAGCTGGTACCGCATCGAATACTTTCAAAGCCGGAGCGTTTGTATCCCTTCGGACGACATAACTCAGCCAACGTAGACGCTGGATTTTTATTCGCTGCGCTATGTCTATGTCGTCGTAAAGCTCATACAGCTCATCGTTCCATCGTCTGCGATATTCGCCGTTGCCAAAGGTCCAAAAATCTTGCGCAGAATCTTTCTCTCGAACACTCAAAGCGTCGCTTCATCGGATGTTGTCATCGTCCAAGCTTCTGCGCCATTAGGACGGGCATGATGAGAATCTTGTAGAGAGTTAGTTTTGTTCGTCGAGAGAGGACTTTACAACTCATTTGCCTACTTAGTCCAAAGTAGCACTTGTTGGCAAGAGAGATTCTACGTTGGATTTCATGGCTGACATTGTTATCGGTGTTAATACTGGTTCCTAAATAAACGAAGTCTTTTACAACCTCAAAACTATAACTGTCAACAGTGACGTAGGTGCCGATACGCGAGTGCGCCGACTGTTTGTTTGAAGACAGGAGGTACTTCGTTTTGTTCTCGTTCACCACCAGTCCCATTCGCTTTGCCTCTTTATCCAGTTTGGAGAAGACAGAACTATCAACGCGGTTGTTAAGGCCGATGATGTCGATATCATCGGCATACGCCAACAATTGTACGCTCTTATAAAATATTGTGTCTGAGTGATTAAGTTCTGCGGCTCGTACGATGCTCTCCAACATCAGGTTAAAGAAGTCAGACGACAGCGAGTCACCCTGTCTGAAACCTCGTTTGGTATCAAACGGCTCGGAGAGGTCCTTCCCAATTCTGACGGCGCTGCCGGTGTTGAGCAACGTCATCTTGCATAGCCGTATTAGTTTTGTGGGGATACCAAATTCACACATCGCGGCATACAAGTAACTCCTTTCTGTACAGTCGAATGCAGCTTTGAAATCGACGAAAAGATGGTGTGTGTCCATTCTCTTTTCGTAGGTATTTTCCAAGATTTGGGGCATTGGAAATATTTGGTCGGTTCCAGGCCTAAAGCCACACTGATAAGGTCCAATCAGTTGGTTGACGGTGGGCTTCAGTCTTTCACACAATACGCTCGCTAGAACCTTATAGGCGATATTGAGAAGACTAATCCCGCGGTAATTGGCACAGATTGAAGGATCGCCCTTTTTAATTTCCAATCGGCAGGCATGCTTTCATCCGACCATATTTTGCATAGAAGCTGATGCATGCACCTTACCAGCTCCTCGCCGCCATGTTTGAATAGCTCAGCCGGCAGTCCGTCGGCGCCCGCGGCTTTGTTGTTCTTTTGCCGTGATATTGCTATTCTCACCTCGTCATAGTCGGGTAGTGGAACGACAATTCCGTCGTCAACGATTGGGGTATCGGGATCTTCACATTCTCGGTGACATGCGCAGCTGTCACTGTTTAACAGGTTCGAGAAGTGTTCCCTCCATAATTTAAGATTGCTCTGTACGTCAGTTACCAGATCGCCGTCTTTGTTCTTACAGGAAAACGCCCCGGTATTAAAACCTTCTGTAAGCCGCCGAACTTTCTGGTAGAATTTTCGGGCGTTGTTCCTGTTGGCCAGCATCTCAAGCTCTTCGCACTCACGTATTTCGGCCCCTCGTTTCTTCTTCTGAATAATACGCCTCTCTTCCGTTTTTCAGCTCTCTGTAGCGATCCCACATCGCTCGCGTTGCGCTCGATCACAACGTGGCTCTATAGGCGACATCTTTTCTTTCTGCAGCAGTATGACATTCCTCGTCTTACCAATTGTTTTTTCGGGCCCGCCGGAATCCGATTTCTCTTCGGCGGCGGTACGTAGGGAAGGAGAAATGTTGCTCCATTGCTCGTGCATGCCGGTTTGTTGGGCAGTGCTCTCTGAGAGCAGAAGTGAGAGTCGAGTGGCGAATCTTCTGGCTGTCTGTTGTGATTGCAGCTTTTCGATGTCGAACATTCTTTGTGTAGTTAGATGTACGCTTTTCGCTGCACAGAGGCGGGTACGCAGATTGGCTGCAACAAGGCAATGATCCGAGTCGATGTTGGGTCCTCGGATCGTACTTACATCTAATACACTAAAAGCGTGTCTTCCATCTATCATAACTGGATCGATTTGGTTTTTCGATCAGGAGACAGCCAGGTAGTTTGGTGTGTCTTTTTATGCTGGAATCTGGTGCTGCAGAATACCATGTTTCGGGCCCCGCCGAAGTCGATCAGCCTCTGTCCGTTAGCGGATGTTTCGTTGTGCAGGCTGAATTTTCCGACTGTGGGACCAAAAATTCCCTCCTTGCCCACCCTGGCGTTGAAGTCACCAAGCACGATTTTTATGTCGTGGCAGGGGCAGCGCTCATAGAAAGAATCTTTGCTCGCATCGTCCTTCTCTTCCGTCAGGGCGTGGGCACAAATTAGCGAGATGTTAAAAAAACGTGCTTTGATGCGGATTGTTGCGAGACGCGCGTCCACCGGAGTGAACGACAGTACTTGGCGACGAAGTCTCTCTCCCACAACAAATCCGACACCGAATTTGCGCTCCTTTACATGGCAACTGTAGTAGACGTCGCAAGGTTCTATGGTTTTCTTACCTTGCCCCGTCCATCGCATCTCTTGGATGGCAGTGATGTCAGCCTTTACTCTCACGAGGACATCAACCAGCGGGGCAGAGGCACCCTCCCCATTAAGGGACCGGACATTCCAGGTGCATGCCCTCAAATCAAATTCCTTATTTCGTTTGCAGGGGTCGTCATCAGTAAAGGCAGTTCTCATCCGAGGCTTTGCAGTTCTTTTCATTGAAGGAATTTTTAAGTGGCGGGTCCCAAACCCAGCGCACAACCAGCTATCCGCACGGGTGTTCGGAAGCTACCCAGAGGATACGTGGGCTAATTGCGGACGTTGTGAGCTGTGAGTGGCGATTAGTAACTTTCCCCACTTGCGTGGAGTTCTACACATGGAACCATCCTCCGCGATTATTAAACCATCATTATTATTATCTTTTATCAATTATTTTCGGCAATTCTAGACATTTTATTCTTTTGAAGTGCTCAGAATGGCAGTTTATATATCTAAAGTGCGGCTTAAAATTTTTTTCAAAGAAGTTTTGTTGTTGTTGTTGCAGCAGTAACTTTGCCCTGACAGCATAGTGTAAGCACCGGTCGTCTTTGTCTAGCTCATCTAATGGTAAGCCCAGGCAACTTGCTGTTTCGACAGGTTGGGTTCAGAGGGAGAGGGGTGTTAGATGAGTGGGTTTTAAATGGCAGGTGAAAAAGTGGTTAGTGTCGCGCGGGGTGCCTTCACATGCCGGACATATGTTTAGTATGTCGGGGTCGATTCTGGATAGGTAGGAGTGTAACCTGCTGCAGTATGCAGAACGTAGTTATGCTAAGGATACGCGGGACTCTCGGGGAATTTGAAGCTCTTCGTCTGCAATAGGTGATGATGACGGCGCTCGGGGATCGGGAGCTTACGAAGGTGGTAAGAGTCTCCCGATGAATGTCGTTGATTGTCTGTCTGTACACTGTCCGATCCGATCTGTACACTGTCCCGAGATCCTGAATCTCGTCCGCGTAATTAAGGAAGTGCCTCCTGACATGCCTGGGAGGTGGCTCAGGCGCAAGCAGGTGTCTGCATGGGTGAGACCTGCGGTAACACCCTAGCAGGAACTGCTTTCTGAGCAGTTTATTATGCTCCTCACTGCATATGGGCCTCGTCATGAAGATGTTGTATTTGTCGCAGTCCTTATGGCAGTGTTTTGGCAGGTCTGTAGCTTCGTCCACTGCGAATCACTGGTTCGAGGTGACCAGACAGGCACAGCATAGTTTAGAACCAGTCGGCCTATTGCCTTGAAAGTCGATAGCAACATGTCTTTGCCTTTGCCCCAAGTGCTGCCGGCAAGCGATTTGAGGCCCTTGTTGCGATTCTGTACTTTAGTGGCAATAGCGGTTGTATGCGCTGAAAAAGAGAGCATACTGTCGAAGGTAACTCCCAATATTCTGGGGATGTTTACAGTCGGAATTGGTGGGTCATCGACTTTTACCTTAAGGAATCAGTTGGGTGCTGTTTACAGATACAATCGTTCTCAAAATCTATCTGTTTTCGTTAAATGATATTGGCGCCAAATTTTAAACTTTAAGCTGAAAGCTGTACGGTGGAAGGGGGCACATACGCCATTTTTTTTTTTAACTGCTGTGGAAACTAACAAATATTTTTTTTTGGTTAGATATTTGCTTACCTGGAAACCTTCATTTCTTATCTTCTTTGTTTTTTTCTCCTTTGTAATTTTTTAATGTTTCTATATATTTTTTTAAAGATTATTTGAAGTTACCCAAATTGGCGAAGCTGCCCCGTCCATGGGGCACATACGCCAGGGAGATGCGGGAAAACCGCCACAATGAACAAAATGCTTTTTAAAAAAGTATAGATACTTATAGTTTTTAATAAACAAAGGATGAAAACAAGAATGAGAAAGATGAGGAGAGGGGAGAGAGGGGAGGGAGAGGCAGAGGAAGAAGGATAAGAGTGGAGAGCAGAGAATAGAGAGAGAATGAGAGGAAGGGAAAGAGGAAAGTAAGAGAAATTGTTAAATCTATAAAATTCCAAGTTCGGGATAAAGTATATACTTTACTTCACATTAAATTGTGTTAAATCTGATTCAAATACATATGTTGCAGCAGCTCGAGAGGTACCAGGGGGATGAATGGGTTCAGGAAGCTTCAGAACAATATCAGTTTTTGGCACATATGACACGTCTTTAATAGCCGGATCAAAAAATACCCATAATTGCGTATTTTTTCGTAGAAATTCGATTTCGAATGAATCTTCAAACTCGCCTATTATTTGACCAACATAAAATTGATCTGTTTGACCTTCAAAGCGCACAAGAACATAATCATTTTAGTCCAAGCCCTCGGTGTCAACGAAGGATCCAGTTGATTTATCTGTATCTGCAAAACATATAAGTAATGAGTCGTCTGATGTTTCAGCCGATGATATCCGTTTTTTTGAATTCAAGTTCCTTTTGGTTACTTTGCGTGGTCGTACTTTTTTCAATTCAGTATTTTCTTTTTCTTCCTTGGACGGCGTAGATGTAAGAATTTTAGATGAACCTTTTCTTAGATTTGAAGAATTACGAGACTTGCCAATTTTAGGAAGAGGGCGAACTTGTTCTGGAGTTTTTTTAGGAGCTGGTATGGGTGAACATTCACAAGGAGTGACCGGTTCAACATCATCAGCAGTGGCATGTTCTACAGTTATGTCTACAAAGTCTATGCCTTGAAATACTTGCCTGTTAAATGGGTTTATCCCGGCTGTTGTAAAACCCTTGCATATGTTCTTAGATACAAATGCCTTTTGAAAAGGCATTTTAGAAAGGTGAGGTATATCGTATACAGTTATAGCTCCTCCAGGATATTTTTTAAATGGCCCAAATACGGATATGTCTAATGGCTGCAACTTATGCGAAGAATGGGAGGGAAAGCTTATCATGTGGACACCATTATCTCTGCAGTACAATATTGCAGCCAGGCTGCAGTGTGACACATGATTGTCCAAAAATAGTAAAATCGGCCTTTCTCTCGAACATCGGGTATTTTTTTGAATATGCTTCAAAACGTCACAGAAGCCTTCCACAGACATCCACCCACTTTTAGCAGAGATTCCTATGCAACCATTGGGACCACCGTTAACAAAGTGGTCTTTATAGTTCACTCGAGGAAAAACGTATACCGGTGGAAGTGCATTTCCTGCAGCATTTATAATACCCACCATTGTGACTAAAGAACCTCTTTCCGCAGAGGCCACCTGGGAAACTGCGCGCTTCCCTTTTGTGGAAATCACCTAACCATAAATTCAATATAAAAATGTAGTATTTAACATATTTACATATGAGGGCACAAGAAAATTCTAATATAGTACTGTGGTTATACCAGTTTCGTCAAGATTATATATGTCACCAGGATCGAAGGAATATTTACTATACAAAATTTGTACATTGTCAAAAAATGCCATTACAGCTGCTTTTGTAAATGACGAAAAACGCGCAAGGCTCGTGTTTTCAGGTTTTCTCAAACTTAAATCTTTGTTTCGCTTCATGAAGCCTTGCATCCAATCAATTCCTGCTGTTTTGGTACTTACAGGAACTTTTATGTCGTTCACATCAGCATAGTCGTCAACGAACTTTCGCGCAGCGCTGTACGTGAATCCATGTTGAAGGTTAGAACACACCTTGAAGTATTCTGCTATTTCATTTTCCTGTTTCTTTGTAAATACTTGGTTGGAGCTGCACTTTGAAGAGAATGGAAATGTTTCGTCGTCTGAAGAATTTCCAGAGTCATCAAGTGCTTTGGTTTTTTCTTTGTTCATTTTTGCTATTCTGTCTACTAACAACCTAAGCGTAAAATTTTATATAAGTTTATCTGAGTCTAACTCATGGGTAGGTTGCATTTTCCAGTGGCGCATTTACCCCATGGGGCACATACGCCACTGGTGCATTGACCCCATGGGGCACAACCGACGGCGAAACTGCCCCACCTGTAGCCTGGCGAATGTGCCCCAGGTGCAGCCATTCTTACAAAAGTTGTTTTTTTTTTGCACTCCACAGCACTTTGGCAAAACTAGTTTTAAACCTTATTATAGGGGGGAAGCTGGTCTAGAATTTTGAAAAAATCGAAAAATTTTTTTTTGTCTTAAAAGGTGCTTTAGGGTCTTAGAAATAATATACCAAATGAGGGATGCCAGCAAAAATGTCTAAATGCCCAAATTTTTCATTCGACGGCAGTGCCTCGCAGGTATGCCCCGAACGCTACTTACAACTTTAAACGCGTTTTTCTCGAAATCACTTTTTTTAAACTGGCCGAAGACATAACTCGAACAAATCTTTACCGATTCTTACGAAATTTTGACAATACATTCGAAATACCTTTCTCCGGAGACGTACGTAGGATTTTTTATTTATATTACATAGTTTTTTTTTTAATCAACAATTTTATGTCGTTCTTTATAGTGAAAATTGTAACTTTTTGTTCAAACGTGCACCATTTCGCGAAAAAACAAAATATCGAAAAAATCCTACGTACGTCTCTTTCTGTTGTTATATAGAAACTAAAAAAATTTTATTTTTTGATCCAGGACAAAAATTAAGGAGTTTACGTCTTCGGCAATGGACCCACTAGAAAAAAAGGCGCCTTAGGAGAACTGCTGGACAGCGGCCATTTTGAAATTAATTCAGACGAAAAATTTTGTATTTGTACCATGAAAGCTATATTATTAAACCTATTTCACAGATTTTCGATTGATTCCTTTGTTGAGTCAAAATAAATTCATAAAATATGCCCATTTTTTGCGCTCTAGACCAGCTTCCCCCCTTAAGGAAATATAGCCGGTATCACACTTATGAAAAGTTTTTGCCATTTATCAAAATTAACAAAGTTATTGCTAAATATACTTACATCCAAAAGTTTCTACAGGAATGCAAGAAATTGAATAGGCGCAACTGTGTACGATCACTTGCAAACTTTAAAAGTCAAGGTACGTTAAACGAGAGGTGGTCAACTGAAGTACAATATATCGACCATGAATGTTCGATATCACTGATAAATTAAGAGAAAACGGGGGGCGGCGAATGTACCCCAGCGGCGAATGTGCCCCCTTCTACCCTACATCATTAACAAATAGAGTGATTAAAGCAGAGAATGTTAATGCAATGAGAAGGTGCAAATGTTACTGTGAGCTTTTTTTAGTACAATTGAGATTTGAAAGATTTGTAGTAAGGAAATTTAGCACACCGAGTTTATCGACACCTCACTGACTTTTCCCAACACAAAAATTAGAAACACCACACTTCTTTCACCTCAACACACAACACATTGCTCACCTCGACATTAAACCAATTAAATTTTTACTAATATATTTTCGTATTTTTGAAATAATAAGCGAATACGTAAAATTTATTACATAATTTTTTTTTTCAATTACATTAAAAAAAACAATTTAAAAAAAAAAATTAATAAAAAAAAGTTTGCGCTGGGAATTGAAATCGAGTCTAACATGTGGCGAGGAAAAATAGGCGGTGTGTTTATTTCTTCGACTGCTTATTTTTTTACCATTTTGTTACTTTTGAAATGATAAGCGGATACATAAAATTTATTACAAATTTTTTTACGATTACATAAAAAAAAGATTTAAAAACGAAAAAAAAAATTTGCGCCGAGAATTGATGGCGAGTCACGTGGCACAGTGCGGCCGATTCACAAAAAGCTGGCCAAAAGTCGAAAAAAAAAGTTTCTAGATAGAGTTTTTTTGTCTTTGGGTTGGCTACAGTAATGCCTTGAGTAGTGAAAACCGTTCATAGCAACGTCCTGTACCCTAAGTATTCTCTGTATTTTCAGTCGCAACGTGGCCTTCGTTTGAGCATCGTATTACTGTCGATGAATAGTGAAAGTTGTACACATTTGAAAGATTTTGTAATGGAGTAAATTGAACAAAACCAAATGGAATCATCTTCGGAAGGTTAGTAAAATACGAGAAATCTTTAGTACATATCAATACCGCGACATACAATTTTTAGCTGCAGCAATACGTAGATACATTTTTTGCAATTTTTTTTATAAAATTTGAGTTTTCAAACTGTATAGTAATACAACGCCGTCATATGCTGCTTTGAAACCTATTAAAGGTTACTCAAAAAAGTAATGGTTACTGAATAAAACAAGATTCAGCTGCTACCACTTGCTAATCAGCGACCCCGAAAGCATATAAATTTACATGCATCTTGATTATGTTCTTGAATATACGCTGTTTCACATGAGGAGGTGGCCAATAGGGGTGGAAGGGGGTGGATTTTCAAAATTTTAAGATCAAATTCGTAATCAGCGACCCTGAAAACATAAATTAACATGCATCTTGATTATGTTCTAGAATATACGCTATTTCACGTGAGGGGGTGGCCAATAGGGGTGGATTTTCAGAATTTTAAGATCAAATTCGTAATCAGCGACCCCGAAAACATATAAATTAACATGCATCTTGATTATGTTCTATAATATACGCTATTTCTCGTGAGGGGGTGGCCAATAGGGGGGAAAGGGGGTGGATTTTCAAAATTTTAAGATCAAATTCGTAATCAGCGACCCCGACAACCCCCGAGTAAGAAATTTTGAATCAATTACTTAATTTTTTGAGTTTTGACCAGCTTTTCGGGAATCGGCCGCACTGTGCGTGGGGAGGATAAATACGTAGAGCGTTTATTTCTGCGCCTGCGTTGTGAACAAAATGTTTGTAATGTCTACGTAGATATGTATGCGCGCGACGCGAATAAGTTTTAATAAACTCTGAAAGTAATTCATGAAGATTTTCATTACATATATTCATAAATGAACGTATACTCTATATGTACATAAATGATGGTATATGACAGTATATCTGATATGGCTCCATGTGACTTTTTCCTGTTTCCCAAGCTCAAGTTGCCGCTCCGATGAAAACATTTTGAGACAATTGAAGTCATAAAAGAGGATTCGAAGAACACACTCGAGCTTGACTTGTTTACAGTAGCACAGAAAACAAACTATGTGACATATCACGCTGAAATTTGCCATCTAAGCTTACAACAGTCCTACCAAAAAACAAAAAATTTATTTTTGCCATACGTCATCCGCGGACCGTTTTATTGATAACGTCTCGTTCATATTTGAGCAAAAGGTACATGTCAATAGGAGGTATTTGCATTCAGAAAAAAAGAACGGTTTAAGATACATAAATCAACACTTATTTTATATTGTATGTCAATTTATAGTTTATGTATTCGACAGCATTTACATACATATGTATGTACATTTGTATATGAAAAACAATAATGCGCAAGCGCAAGAACATCATCTTCCTTTCATACATATGTACATATGCATGTATGCCCAATAACCTTGACTTATGTATGTACACATGTCACAGCACATCACATTCTTACAAGAAATCAAATACACATACGCACTAGTGAACGAGTTTCTTCCTAACAAGTGCAAAAACAATTCTGCTCTATGTATGTATATATACCCACTTTATGTCCTAGCATATATGTATACATACATATACATATACCTACTTGCCTTCTAAATTTCCTACAAAATAATTGTATTCATATCTTACTACATCCATGCATGTTCATACATTCATGCATATATGCGCGAGCACAGCGCTCCCTTCTTGCTTCCGTGTACTTTTGTCTTTCACCAGTCGATATTCCTAATAATCCGTAAGCCAGCGACAGATTCTCACGACCAAGTTCCTCTCAGTCGATAATTCGTAAAATACCTCAGATAGTTGCATTATGAAGCGTTGTAAACGTCAGCTGCGGATCCGAGGGTGGGTTGAGCAGTGGTAGCCTCCCACGCACGTAAAAAAAAATTATTTTTAGTCATTTACTCCCGATTAAAACATTGATCAAATTAAAGTTAGACTAATATTTTGAAGAATTAAAATTGTCAGCTAATTCTAAAGTGGTGGATAATACGTCAGCTGGTCACACAAATATGAAAAAAATATAAATTTTTTCAGTGATTTCCTCCCAAAGGAAAATTTATCAGATGATAGTTTATGTATTGTTTTTAATAAATAAATAAGTCAGCTGGCTATATGTACAACATATAGTACAGCCAGCTGATTTGTTTTATTATTTACAGGATCATTTCAACAATTCCGCTTTTTCGCTTCTGCTCATCTCACTTTCTGACTTACTGTCAGAGTCGCTGTCAGAGCTCTTTTCCACCATGTCTTCATTATCGTCATCTGTTTAAAAATACAAAAAATAATTTAGTGTACATGTTTAACGTTACACGAATAAAATTAAAAAAAAACTCTTACCTTCTTCTGATTGAGTTATTTGATCAATGGATGTTGGTAACTAAGTACCAGAAAACCACATGAATTCATATCTGTTATTTATTTCTACCCAGCCATAGTCAGAAGGCTCATTGACAGTACCAACTGTCAGTTGGTACTTTGCACGGCGGAAGAGATGAGCCATCAATACCTTTCTTAGGTAATAGAAACGAATTGTCTTTATCAAGAAATTTGTATGTCTTTTGAAACAATGCTACTCTCGCCTCATTTATAAATTTTAATTGTTTCAAACCATATATGTACATTACATACAAACCCTTGTATTTTGTCAATTGTTGTGACAATTGGATGAAACATTCAGTGAATTCTTCAGATTTTGACATTATTGAAAATGGGCGGTTTTTGCCCTTCTTAAAAAAGGCCGCACTTAAATTTACTCCTAATGCTTTATGTAATTTTGCTACGTTGATAAAACTTTGATTTTATCCGACGCCGACTTCCATACAAATTGGGATATCTTCTGCAATATTACCCATATTGGCTAACATAATTATTAATACGTCAGTATCCGAACAACGAATCATTACATTTGCATTAAAATCTAACTGGCAAACGTGGAAAATTATTTTTGTGCCATCTTCTTCGTGAGCTGGACACGAAAGTGTTTTTTTTACCGTTTTTACTACTTTAGAATCTGTAACTACGTACTTAAAACAATCGTCGGCATTGACATACATTATTTTATTATTAATATATGGTGCCATATAATTTTCTTCCCAATTTTCAATAAAAAACTGTACAAGTGCTTCTTTAAAGTTGGTATTTTTTAACTCAATTGAAAAATCTTTTTTTCGCACTTGATCTGGACCATCGATACGGAAGTTTACTTGTTCCATACCTCGGAGTTTATACTTAGTGTCTTCAATCGATGGGAAAATGTATCTATCAAAGGCAATGATAATGACTTTTGCTCTGTTTGCACAAATCATTTGCAGTACTTTTTTTGAAATGTTTCCAAAGCTAAGCGGTACATCTTTCTTCTGATGTAACATGAAATATCCATCGTATATAGTAATGTCTGCATCTTGAGCAGGTTCAGATGGATTATATTTTTCTAATGAAGTCATCAAAGCCGACTTTTGTGTTTTGCAAATGGTGCCGTCAAGGTGATACAGAGACAGTGGCACTGGTGTTAATGGATAAGTAAGCACTTTATCCAAATCAAGTTTTTTTTTAGAGAAATTTGAAGCAGTTGTCCGAATAAGTCACGTTTCATTCCTAGTTCCATCTCTCCTCGGTCAACTGTAATTTTCTTTTTTTTAATCATGTCTGTGAAAGTATTACCCTTCAGCTTAGAAATACTCTGCTCAAACTTGTTCGGGTCGTTTACGCAATTTTGAATAAAATCTTCTCGTTTTTTATTACCTTCCTCTTCAACGTTGAGCAAGAAATTTTCAATATTTTCGGGTGCTGCTTCACCAGTTGAAATGTTGTACAAACACGTTGAAGGCTTGTATATATAGTTACATGATCACCCTATATACCTATATACCTATTCCTATATTATACCTACTCTTAATTCTAACTTAATCTTACTCTTATATTTAATTACTTATGCTAACTCTTATTTAAACCAACAACTGCTTTATATAGTTATATTATAATGTTACATACTACAGTAGAATTCCAATTATCCGGATCAATTGGGACCAGACTGGATCCGGATAATCGGAAATCCGGATAATCGGATTTGACCAAAAAAGCTATATATATAGGGAAATAAAGCATTAATAAGAACATTAAAATCACTTTACTTATTAAGCAATGATGCAAGTAAGATTAAATATGTAACTTTATTGAAAAAATAATTTTATTTTAACATTTTTGTCAATGTAAGTGTATTAATGAACAAACTCGCTTTACTTAATCATAACTTAATAGAATAAAAGAACTTACTCACTTTACTTCATTTAACTTTAGATATTAAAGAAAATAATTTTAATTAAACATTTCTGTCAATGTAAGTGTATTAATGAACAAACTCGCTTTACTTAATCATAACTTAATAGAATAAAAGAACTTACTCACTTTACTTCATTTAACTTTAGATATTAAAGCAAATAATTTTATTTAAACATTTCTGTCAATGTAAGTGTATTAATGAACAAACTCGCTTTACTTAATCATAGCTTAATGGAATAAAAGAACTTACTCACTTTACTTCATTTAACTTTAGATATTAAAGAAAATAATTTTATTTAAACATTTCTGTCAATGTACGCTGTTTTAATGAAGAAACTCGCTTTTTAGCAGCTAGATCTTTCAAGCGCTTGACGACAAGAAGGTCTACATGGTCGCATTCAGATTGTCGTTCCATCCAATTTAAGGCAGTCTGAAAACAAGCAAACGCCTCACTTGCAGAAGGTCCAGCTTCTAATTCAAATGTAGAATCATTGTCATCTTCTGTGTCCACTGGGTATGATTCTTCTTTTGTACTCTGAATAATTTCATCGTCACTCAATAATTGGAACCCAGGATCTATTGAATCAGAATGTAACCAATCTTCGATATCCTCTACATTGCACTCGGAACAGCCTGGAACTTTTGTAATCATATTCTGCAGGTTTTCCGTAGACATTGAATCAGTATCTTTATCACTTTCCTCGTTGTTCTTCAATTCTGCATTTTCTTTTTCTTCCTGTATTTGCTGTTGTGTTGAAATTCCATTTATTTTATTCCAAGCCCTCTTCAAAGTTATCGCCTTTACGGAAGTCCATGCATCAGCTACCATGTAGCAGCAATCTTTTATGTTAATGTTTTTATGATATATTAGAGTACCTTCTTCATTTTCATCGGCTAACAGTAGCTTACGAAGCAGTTGTTTTTTGTAAAGTCGTTTCATGCATTCAATGATGCCTTGATCCATAGGTTGCAGCAAACTGGTCACATTAGGTGGCAGAAAAAGAGCTTTGAAACGACCATTTTCTCTCTCAAGTAAACTTTCTGAAGGATGAGTAGGTGCATTGTCCAGCAAAAGCAATACATTCCCCTTTTTATTTATTTTCTTTTGATACTTTTTAACATCTGGAATAAAAACGTCATCAAACCATTCCGTAAACAATGCAGAAGTCATCCATGCTTTATTTTGGTTTTTATAAACAACTGGAAGCTTTTTAACGTTTTTAAAAGCTCTTGGGTTTTTGGATTTGCCAATTAAGAGTAATGGAAGCCGATGATTGCCTGTTGAATTGGCACAAGTAAGAACTGTCACGCGATCTTTGCTAACTTTGTGACCAGGAGCACTTGTTTCTCTCTTTGAAGCTAAAGTTTTACGAGGTAGTGCCTTCCAATTGAGGCCTGTTTCATCCGCATTAAAAACAAATTCAGGATCGTAATTTTCAATTTTCGTTTTAAATTCCTCAATAAACTTTTCTGCTGCAGTATTATCGGCAGAAAGCTTTTCTCCACACAAATCGAGCTCTCGAATGCCGTGCCGAGCCTTAAAATTACGCAGCCAACCGTCACTCGCTTTAAATTCGGACAAATTATCCATCTTCTCAGCAAAAATTTTGGTTTTTCACAAAGAATAGGTCCAGAAAGAGGATTTCCAATTGAACGCTGCTGTAAAAACCATTTAAACATTGCCTGTTCAAGTTCTTTATTTTCAGCAGTTTTCATATTTTTTCTAGATGGACTTCCATCCTCAAATTGCAAATTAGAAGCAAATTTTAAAATTGCAGAACTGTTTTTCTTTAAATCCGAAATAGTCGATGTTCCTACATTATAAGTTTCAGCCAAAAATTTATTAGACACTCCTTTGTTTAATTGTTCAATTATTTTCACTTTATCTGTGATTGAAAGCACAACACGTTTTCTTTTAGAAGACATTTTACGCAAAAACTGTACGCGAAACACTAAAACAAATCACTTAGACATAAAAAATATATAAAGATTTGAAAACGCGACGAAAATTTAACCGCTGTTTGCATACATGTTTGTACACGCCGAAGAACGCGGTATCCGCATGCGTCTCGGTCAAGTGAAATCTACAGAGGAGGGGATAACGTTCTTAAACTCGACGAAAAACGCACTTGCAAATGCTATAGTTTCTACACATTCTACACATTCAAAATTTAGATAATATAAAAAATATTAATAATAAATTATAGTCTAGAAATTCAAGTTTACTTTTCATCAATATTATGTATTTATTATTAAATGAAAAAATATTTTTAGAAATATGTAATTTATTTTATAACATTGGTGCAAGTGACAATTAAAATTTATCTCCGAAGCCCTTTTGTTTTTTGGTAAATTACTTAATTTATTAAAAATATTACAATCACAAAATTAAAACTACATAATAATTTAACTTTAAAAAATGTTAAAACATAAAAAAATTATAAAAAAAAATTTTTTTTTTTTTGACGAAAAAAAATCCGGATAATCGAATGTCCGGATAATTGGAATCCGGATAATCGGAATTCTACTGTACTATACTTAGTTACTTGATCACCCTATTCCTATATTATACCTACTCTTAATTCTAACTTAATCTTACTCTTATATTTAATTACTTATGCGAACTCTTATGTAAACCAACAACATACTTTCTCACACTCTACACCCACACGCTTACTCACGCACTCAACATACACACAACATACATTCCTACATTCATTGCTAGTTTTACTTTCTCCCATTCTCATTAAATGTTAAATATTAGTTAAGCTTTAAGTTAAGAAGAGAATTTGTAAAAGAGAGAGTGAAATAAAGTTCTTTGACAGAAGAAGACGTGTTTTACTTCATTATTGGCGCAGTCGGTCAAAAGTCTAAAAGGCACGGCAAAAAAATTAAAAAATTATTAAAAGTAGAATTTGTGGCGCAATCAACAAATTAAAGTTTAAAAGAAAATATTTAAAAACCATTTCAATTACGAACTTATTCTGACCTTACTTCGCAATAAAAAATATCAAATTTTTTTTATTAATTAAAATGCTGATTAATTCAAAATATTTATAAAAAAACAGTTTCATAAACATTCGTTCTGAACTTACTTTTTAATAAAACAATTTCAAGTTCCTATTATTGAAATGCTGGTAAATTAAAAAAAATTAAAAAGAAACTGTAAAGTGAAAAAAACGGTAAATCAAAAGCCGTTATAAATTACTAAGAGAGAAAAAAAAAAAAAAACCACAACAACAGCAGGTGCTACCCACATCGCCACCAACAGCTGTCACACTGCCACCATTTCCAGTGCATACACCACAACAATTGCAAGAGCAACAACAATTGCAAGTGCAGCATCAAGTACAGTCGATGCCACCTCAGCCGCAAATGCAGACACCTTTAACACCAGCGCTGCAGCAAATTTTGAATAGCTGAGAGTCAAGCGAGAGTGATCCGGACTTATGTATGTGTATGTTATATATATATGTACGTAATTAGCATTTAAAGCCAACAAACATAATTTTTCTAATATATTCGTAGAAACTCATTGTTTAAAAGTAAAATTGATTAATTTATATAACATTTCATTTAATTCAGTTGAGCAAAGATGGATAGTTTAGACATGAATGTAAAATTTAAGCTTATTTCCTCTAACATAAATAGCATTCCTCCATATGATGGAAACAGAGATGCATTATTAAATTTTGTACAGCGTATAGATTACATGTGCCCAATGTTAGACACTTTTACTGCTCAAGAAAATAAAATTCTATTAATTGGTCAAATTAAAGATAAAATTATTGGAAACGCTAGGAGATCTCTTTTAATAAGTGGAAACCCGGATACTTGGCCGGAAGTTAAAAGAGTTCTTATAGATAACCATGGCGAAAAAAATTCGGTTGACGAACTCATTGACAAAATTAGAATCTGTAGATGTGATTCGACAATTGAAGCTTTTTATAATTCACTTAATACTTTGTTATATCGGTTAAATAACGCGTCAATACTTTGCACAAATAGTACTTCCAGTGAAAGCAATGCCAGAATTGCTTTGAATTCATTTAAACATGGTTTACCCGAACCTGTCAAAAGTATTATCAGAGAATGTTAATGCAATGAGAAGGTGCAAATGTTACTGTGAGCTTTTTTTAGTACAATTGAGATTTGAAAGATTTGAAGTAAGGGAATTTAGCACACCGAGTTTATAGACACCTCACTGACTTTTGCCCACACAAAAATTAGAAACACCACACATCTTTCAACTCAACACACAACACATTTCTCACCTCGACATTAAACCAATTAAATTTTAACTATTTTCGTACTTTTGAAATAATAAGCGAATACGTAAAATTTATTAAAAATTTTTTTTTTCAATTACATTAAAAAACAAAAACGATTTTAAAAAAAAAAAAATTTATAAAAAAAAGTTTGCGCCGGGAATTGAACTCGAGTCTAACATGTGGCGAGGAAAAATAGGCGGTGCGTTTATTTCTTCGACTGCTTATTTTTTTACCATTTTGTTACATTTGAAATGATAAGCGGATACATAAAATTTATTACAAATTTTTTTACGATTACATTAAAAAAAAATTTAAAAACGAAAAAAAAAAAAAAATCGCACCGAGAATTGATGGCGAGTCACGTGGGGAGGATAAATACGCAGAGCGTTTATTTCTGCGCCTGCGTTGTGAACAAAAGATTTTGTGCAAGCGCGCGACGCGAATAAATTTTAATAAAGTTCTGAAAGTAATTCATGAAGTTTTTCATTACACACATATGTACATAAATGAACGTATACTTTATATGTAAATAAATGATGGTGTATGATAATATATTTACATAAGTACATAATATGTATGTACATGTCAATAGGAGGTATTTGCATTCAGAAAAAAAGAAACGTTTAAGGGGTTAGGTGGGTTTCAGAGGTTGCAAAAAAGGAGGTTTTGACTATTTTTTTTCAGTAATATATATAAAATCATATATTTTATTTAAGCAATTCACTATATCTAAGATACATATATAAACAGTATTTTGTGAAATTTTTATTTAAAAATTTCGAAAACTCAGCCGTTGGTACCTCATCTTCCTTAACGTCTCAAAAAAAAAACTCTCTTGCTGTGGACAGCATAACTCAGTATTGGTTCATCTAAAATCAGAAAACCAAACGGATTTCGTTAGTACATGGATAAATCTCGTTGTTGTACGAAGGAAAAAAAAATAATCAAAATTTGAATTTTTGACAGGCTTTGAACCAAAAAACACATTTTTTAGTGAAATTTTCGACATACATTGGCTCAAAAAAAATAGTTTTAATTAAAAAAAAAAATCCTTCGTTCAATAACTAGATAATGTTATTTCAAAGATTTGTACAAAATTTGAATTAAATCGCTTCATAACTTTTCGAGATATCGTGTCCACCGACTTAAAAAATGGAGTTTTGAGATAAACACGTATACCTGCGAAGCGTTCAACTGACGTGGCCTAATGGGCGGCACTTCTGAAGCGTCTATCTCTTAGAATTTTACTCGGATTGACTTAAAATTTTAGGAGAGTATTTTAAGCGTACTGTACTATTTAATGAGATAAAAAAAAATTCGATTTTTTGAAATTTTCAAACCCACCTAACCCCTTAAGATAAATCAACACTTATTTTATATTGTATGTCAATTTATAGTTTATGTATTCGACAGCATTTACATACATATGTATGCATGTACATTTGTATATGAAAAACAATAATGCACAAGCGCAAGAACATCATATCACATATGCAAGTATGCCCAAATAACCTTGACTTATCCCAGCAAGAAGAGTGGCGGTCAGGTTACCCTTCACGTAACCGCCACGCGTGGCCGGTAAGCTGTCACTAACCACGCCCCTTTACAATCACGATGTGCCCAGCGGCTAGCAATGTGGGCTTCCGATCCGAAAACCTTGGTTCGAATCACAACAAAAAAATTTTTTTTTATACATTTATTTTATTTTGTTTTATGATATGTTTATGAGGAGATTTTTTTCATGGCAGAAATACACTCGGTGTTTTGCCATTGCCTGCTGATGGGCGACCGCTATTAGAAAAATGTTTTTATTAATTTTGCTTTCACCGAGATTCGAACTGACGTTTTCTCTGTGAATTCTGAATAGTAGTTACGCACCAACCCATTCGGCTACGGCGTTTGTTTACTTTGACTGATGCAAAAATGTGGAAAAATATTTGAATGAAGTTTGCTTACTGCTTACACATTTGCCAAAGGTTGACAATTTGATTCTCGGTCTACTTTGATATCAAAAAGAGAGAAAAGATATCTTTTTGACTTATTGCTTTGACAGCCACTTGCCGTTTTTTTTTGTTTTTTTTTTCTATTGATGCAAAAATGAGAAAAAATATATGAATGAAGTTTGCTTACTGCTTACACATTTTCCAAAGGTGACGGAGAATCAAAAAAAAGTCGATTGTGTTAGAGTTTCGGTGACGCCCCAGCAAAACCTGCGTGCATATGTGTTTGTAACAAATAAAAAAGTGTAATTGTGTTAGAGTTTCGGGCACGCAGGTTTTGCTGGGCACATGTCACAGCACATCACATTCTTACATGAAATCAAATACACATTCGCACTAGTGAACGACCCAGCAAGAAGAGTGGTGGTCATGTTACCCTGCACATAACCGCCACGCGTGGTCTGTAAACTGTCACTAGCCCCGCCCCTTTGCAATCACTTTGTTAAAAGCGCTGGGAAAATCGTGCCAAAAATTTTGTGTACGTGTGATTTTTTATCCCTTTCATACATATGGATTCGTTTGCCAGTGCCAGTTTCATATAAACGTAGCGACGAACAAAATAACTTTTAGGCCAGCGCCGACAGCACAGCGCGATAGCCTAGCGGCTAGCAATGTGGGCTTCCGATCCAAAATCCTTGGTTCGAATCACAAAAAAAAAAATTTTTTTATACATTTATTTTATTTTGTTTTATGATATGTTTATGAGGAGATTTTTTTCATGGCAGAAATACACTCGGTGTTTTGCCATTGCCTGCTGATGGGCGACCGCTATTAGAAAAATGTTTTTATTAATTTTGCTTTCACCGAGATTCGAACTGACGTTCTCTCTGTGAATTCTGAATAGTAGTCACGCACCAACCCATTCGGCTACGGCGCTTATTTAGTTCGTTTGATGCAAAAATGAGTAAAAGTATTTGAATGAACTTTGCTTACTGCTTACACATTTGCCAAAGGTTGACAATTTGATTCTCGGCCTACTTTGATATCAAAAAGAGAGAAAAGATATCTTTTTGACTTATTGCTTTGACAGCCACTTATCGTTTTCTTTTGTTCTATTTCTATTGATGCAAAAATGAGAAAAAAGATATGAATAAAGTTTGCTTACTGCTTACACATTTGCCAAAGGTGACGGAGAATCAAAAAAAAAAGTCGATTTCCAAACAAATACGAGTGCATATGTGTTAGTAACAAATAAAAAAGTGTAATTGTGTGAGAGTTTCGGTCACGCAGGTTTTGCTGGGGAATTTCTTCCTAACAAGTGCAAAAACAATTCTGCTCTATGTATGTATGTATATATACCCACTTCATGTCCTAGCATATATACATACATATACGAGTATACCTACTTGCCTTCTAAACTTCCTACAAAATAATTGTATTCATATTTTACTACATACATGCACGTTCATACATTCATGCATATAAGCGCGAGCACAGCGCTCCCTTCTTGCTTCCGTGTACTTTTGTCTTTCACCAGTCGATATTCCTAATATTATACTTACAAAAACACAATACAACAAACACAATACACAATACAATTTGATAGACGCAAAAGCAACAGCAAGCGCAACGCGATGGCCGCTTGCCACCACACATTCTAAAATGTTCTAAAACACAACAAAAACACATACCTCACATGCGCATGGATAATTCACGAATGGAAAAAGAGGATTGATGTTGGAGACAAAGTACTTGCGATATTCCTTAATTTTAAAAGAGCTTTTGAGACAATTGATCGCGGTATCCTTATTCAGAAATTGGAAGGCTATGGACCCTTATATGTGTGTACATATGTCTTCTAACTGTGCGACAGTCGCGAGTTAATGCGACTTCCAGCGAATCACACATTGCTGTCCGCAAAGCCGCATATACATATGTACCTTATGATCAGAAAGTACCGGGAATGTTTAAATTAAACAAAACAGAGTTAAATTTAAGGCAAATTTATATTATCTCCTTCAAAATATGACCCGTCTGAAGCAACACACATGTGTCAACGTTTAACCCAGTCCTCCAAACACAAAAATCTGAGAATTGTTTGCTCACATTTCCGGCGGTTTGCAACACACAGCATCTCTCTAAGGTTTCAAAACGGATAAATAATATTCTCTATTGACTGTCTGACCCGATGGAAGGTACTCATGGTGGACTATGCCTTGGCAATCGAAGGAAACAGTCAACATCACCTTCCCGGTTCTTTTTGCTCATAGGGTATACATATCCCATCTTTTCACTGACGGACAAGAAGACGGTCGCAGTTGTTGTTTTTTATATGCATACATTTTGCGTTCGTTGAAGGTTTGTATATATTTATATATATTTACATACATATACGTGCATGCGCGTTTGGCTCTCTGGATGCATCCATGGATATTAGAATATTTTCTCATCAATATGTGTATGTAAGTAGTTCAGATTTGACTGAAGAGATTAAATATAGCAATGCATATTCATATGATTGCCTTTATGGCTGTTTTACATATAAATTAATTCAAATGAAGTATGAATAATGTTATATAGAAAATAAATTTCTAAACAACAGGTATTAAAAAAACCTGAATGCACTATTTTAAATCAATTTTAATAAGAATACAAAATATTAATATAAAATACAAAAAACTAAATAAAAATATCGAACAAAGAAAAGTGGGTACAGGACTTGAACCTCAGTCAAACATGAGAGCATGCACCGCATACACAACACGTTTTTCACGATTGCGCTAATCCACAATCACTAGTGAAGTTTCTAAATCACTCATTTATTCGATTCGCAGTTTTATATGCACATATTCTGCGTTAGTTGAAAGTTTGTATGCGTAATTATATGCATATGTATGTGTGTATGCGCGTTTGGCTTTCTGGACGGATATTAGAATGATATTTTCTCATCAATATAATTTGGATTTGATGAAATAGATTATAGATATATGTACATATTTTCTGTTTTGATTGATTTATATAAAAATCAGGTCATATCCAGTATGAACTATTTTATACCGAAAAGAAATTTCCATTATAAAATACAAAAAAAACAGTATTTTAAAGAAATTTTAACTAAAATTAACTCAAAAATTTTACCAAACTTTCCTGGTTTGAATTGTAAAAAAAAATGTGCAAGAAAAAAATATGACTTCAGGACTTGAACCTGAATTAAATACGTGCCAAAAAACAAAACGAATAATTCCGCCGACTTTAGCTTCTGCACCACAAATTAACTGCCGCGCGGCCTTCTTAATCGCAAATTTATTCGCTTCGCTATGGGCACGATTTCCTTAGTAGTGTGCCGAAAAATCTTATGAACTTCCTCAGTAGTTTGGTAAACGCAGAAAATATCTGAATTCCTGTCCTAGCGTGGTAAGTAAATATAGAAACCCTCCACTCGCGTCACTCGCGTGGTAAATATCTACAATTCCCACCTCGTCAGGAAAGTTGAATTTGAAATTACCTTAGTTTGAATCTACAAATTAGAACTCGAAAAATGCTCATTTAACATTTGCTCCTTCTCATTGCATTAACATTCTCTGGTATTATTGTTAGTAGGAATCCTAAAACTTTAAAAGACGCATATGATATTATAAAATCAAATGGTTACTTAAGCTATAAAAATCAGCAAACATTTTTTTTTAACAGTTGTTCGCTTAACTGAAGCAGCAACCTAGAACATAATGCTGATAACATGAATTTTGCTACTCAACAACGTAGACAGCAACATAGTTATAACAGAGGACCTAATATGAACCAATATCTTAATCAACAGAACAGCCGGCTGTTCAGTAACAGCAATATAAGTAATAGCAGAGAATGTTAATGCAATGAGTAGGAGCAAATGTTAAATGAGCTTTTTTCGAGTTCTAATTTGTAGATTCATTCTAAGGTAATTTCAAATTCAACTTTGCTCACGAGTGGGGAATTGCAGATATTTACCACGCGAGTGACGCGAGTGGAGGGTTTCTATATTTACTTACCACGCTAGGACAGCAATTCAGATTTTTTCTGCGTTTACCAAACTACTGAGGGAGTTCATAAGATTTTTCGGCACACTACTAAGGAAATCGTGCTCATAGCGAAGCGAATAAATTTGCGATTAAGAAGGCCGCGCGGCAGTTAATTTGTGGGGCAGAAGCTAAAGTCGGCGGAATTATTCGTTTTGTTTTTTGGCACGTATTTAATTCAGGTTCAAGTCCTGAAGTCATTTTTTTTTTTCTTGCACATTTTTTTTACAATTCAAACCAGAAAGTTTGGTAAAATTGTTGAGTTTATTTTAATTAAAATTTCTTTAAAATACTGTTTTTTTTGTATTTCATAAATGGAAATTTCTTTTCGGTATAAATTAGTTCATACTGGATATGACCTGATTTTTATATAAATCAATCAAAACAGAAAATATGTACATATGTCTTTAATCTCTTTCATCAAATCCAAATTATATTGATGGGAAAATATCATTCTAATATCCGTCCAGAAAGCCAAACGCGCATACACACATACATATGCATATAATTACGCATACAAACTTTCAACTAACGCAGAATATGTGCATATAAAACTGCGAATCGAATAAATGAGTGATTTAGAAAAGTTCATTAGTAATTATAGTTTAGCGCAATCGTGAAAAACGTGTTGTGTATGCAGTACATACTCCCATATTTGACTCAGGTTCAAGTCCTGTACACAGCTTTTTGTTCGATATTTTTATTTAATTTTTTGTATTTGGTTTAATTAGAATTGATTTAAAATAATATATTCAGGTTTTTCTAATACCTGCTATTTTGAAATTTATTTTCTATATAACATTATTCATACTTCTTTTGAATTGATTTATATGTAAAACAGCCATAAAGGCAATCATATGAATATGCATTCCTATATCTAATCTCTTTAGTCAAATCTGAACTACTTACACACACATATTGATGAGAAAATATTCTAATATCCATGGATGCATCCAGAAAGCCAAACGCGCATGCACGTATATGTATACAAATATATATAAATATATACAAACCTTCAACGAACGCAAAATGTATGCATATAAAAAACAACAACTGCGACCGTCTTCTTGTCCGTCAGTGAAAAGATGGGATATGTATACCCTATGAGCAAAAAGAACCGGGAAGGTGATGTTGACTGTTTCCTTCGATTGCCAAGGCATAGTCCACCATGAGTACCTTCCATCGGGCCAGACAGTCAATGATGAATATTATTTATCCGTTTTGAAGCCTTTTAGAGATGCTGTATGTTGCAAACGGCCGGAAATGTGAGCAAACAATTCTTGGATTTTGCATGATGATAACGCGCCATCGCACTGATCAAAGAGAATACAAATCGGCCTGCCGGGAGTGTTTGGAGGACTGGGTTAAACGTTGGCACATGTGTGTTGCTTCAGACGGGTCATATTTTGAAGGAGATAATATAAATTTGCCTTAAATTTAACTCTGTTATGTTTTATTTAAACATTCCCGGTACTTTTTGATCATAGGGTACATATATGCGGCTTTGCGAACAGAAATGTGTGATTCGCTGGATTTGTTCAAGAAATCTAAGTCGCATTAACTCGTAACTGTAGAACAGTTAGAAGACATATTTACATACATATAAGGGTGCATACATACATACGGAGCCGCGGCCACTCGACATGACAAAAATTCAAGATTTATCAAATATTGGCAAATAATTCCACGCGAAATATTCCAATATTGACTATTTTCGAATGGTCGCGAAAATTGGCATATGGGCGGCCCGTTTTATGAATGAAATTGAAATATGAGCTCTAACTTATGAATGAACTTTTTGTTTTTGTTCTAAATTGTTCAGCGCCGTCGCTGATAGAATCATGGCCGCTGCGACTGCGTCTACGAATGTATTTTGTTTTTGTAGTCGCTAGGCTTAGATCTTAGCTTTGGGCGACATGCGCATGTGAGATATGTGTTTTTGTTGTGTTCTAGAACATTTTAGAATGTGGCCATCGCGTTGCGCTTGCTGTTGCGTTTGCGTCTATCAAAGTATTGTGTTTTTGTAAGTACAATATTAGGAATATCGACTGGTGAAAGACAAAAGTACACGGAAGCAAGAAGGGAGCGCTGTGCTCGCGCATATATGTATGCTTGAATGTATGAACGTGCATGGATGTAGTAACATATGAATGCAATTATTTTGTAGGAAGTTTAGAAGGCAAGTAGGTATATATGTATGTATGTATATATGCTAGGACATAAAGTGAGTATATATACATACATAGAGCAGAATTGTTTTTGCACTTGTTAGGAAGAAACTCGTTCACTAGTGCGTATGTATGTGTATTTGATTTCTTGTAAGAATGTGATGTGCTATGACATGTGTACATATGCACATAAGTCAAGGTTATTGGGCATACATGCATGTGTACATATGTAGGTATGAAAGGAAGATGATGTTCTTACGCTTAGATTATTGTTTTTCATATACAAATACATACATACATATGTATGTAAATGCTGTCGAATACATAAACTATAAATTGACATACAATATAAAATAAGTGTTGATTTATCTTAAACCGTTCTTTTTTTCTGAATGCAAATACCTCTTATTGACATGTACATACATATTATGTACTTATGTATATTATCATATACCATCATTTATTTACATATAAAGTATACGTTCATTTATGTACATATGTGTGTAATGAAAAACTTCATGAATTACTTTCAGAACTTTATTAAAATTTATTCGCGTCGCGCGCATGCACAAAACCTTTTGTTCACAACGCAGGCGCAGAAATAAACGCTCTGCGTATTTATCCTCCCCACGTGACTCGCCATCAATTCTCGGTGCAATTGTTTTTTTTTTTTTTTCGTTTTTAAATTTTTTTTTAATGTAATCGTAAAAGAATTTGTAATAAATTTTTTGTATCCGCTTATCATTTCAAAAGTAACAAAATGGTAAAAAAATAAGCAGTCGAAGAAATATGTAAACGCACCGCCTATTTTTCCTCGCCACATGTTAGACTCGAGTTCAATTCCCGGCGCAAACTTCTTTTATTATTATGCTATGTATATATAATATACATAATAATACTATAATATGCTCTGCTATTACCAGAGAATGTTAATGCAATGAGAAGGTGCAAATGTTACTGTGAGCTTTTTTTAGTACAATTGAGATTTGAAAGATTTGAAGTTAGGGAATTTAGCACACCGAGTTTATAGACACCTCACTGACTTTTGCCCACACAAAAATTAGAAACACCACACATCTTTCACCTCAACACACAACACATTTCACACCTCGACATTAATCCAATTAAATGTTTACTATTTTCGTATTTTTGAAATAATAAGCGAATACGTAAAATTTATTATATAATTTTTTTTTCAATTACATTAAAAAAAAAAACGATTTAAAAAAAAAAATTTATAAAAAAAAGTTTGCGCCGGGAATTGAACTCGAGTCTAACATGTGGCGAGGAAAAATAGGCGGTGCGTTTATTTCTTCGACTGCTTATTTTTTTACCATTTTGTTACTTTTGAAATGATAAGCGGATACATAAAATTTATTACAAATTTTTTTACGATTACATTAAAAAAAAAAAATTAAAAACGAAAAAAAAAAAAATTTCCACCGAGAATTGATGGCGAGTCACGTGGGGAAGATAAATACGCAGAGCGTTTATTTCTGCGCCTGCGTTGTGAACAAAAGGTTTTGTGCATGCGCGCGACGCGAATAAATTTTAATAAAGTTCTGAAAGTAATTCATGAAGTTTTTCATTACACACATATGTACAAAAAAAAAATTCAAATGCGGTATATGTCGGACGTGTTTTTCTTATCGCTCTGTATTTTTGCTATACAAAAGTTATTTTCGACATAATATAAAATGGCATTTTAGTGTTAATATCAAAAATTAAAAGACAGTGACTTTAAGCGATATTTATTATAGTCTGAACTGAATTCAAATTAGTGTAATTAAAAAACTAAATAAAAAACAAGACAAATATGCCGTGTGTATGTGGACAAAAAGTTGATCGTCCTCAACTGAAAGTGCAGTGTGCTGAATGTCAAGAGTTCTTTCACCTTGATTGTGTTGGTTTACTACAGGCAGATGTGGATTTCTTGCTCTCATCTGATAAACCGTATCTCTGCAAGACCTGCTCTGCTGATAGACGCTCTTCCATTAGGTGTCAAACTTTATCAGTACTTTCGGCCGAAACAAAAAATAAAAATCATGATGATACAAATGTGCACAATAATAAGCAACAAATTACATTGCTTGTTGTTGTTAAAGAACTAGCTGCGCTTAGAACGGAAAACAGTCGCATACTATCTGCTGTAAATGCTCTGCGTGAAGAAAAAAAACAAACAATGCAAAAATCAGATGATCTTCTTGCAGAAATTCGCTCATTGCACTCTAAGCTTGAAGCAAAAGATGTCGCTCTCTCTACATTAACAACTGAGGTAAAAAATCTCAAAAGCATTGTTGCTAACTCTGCTAGCGTTCTCGGTAGTGGAAATTCAAAACATGCGAGCTCCTTGCTCTCTCCTCTTTCTGTTCGTTGTCCGCCTACTGACCATAAAAACAATGCGCTGAACTCTGCTGCTACGTCTAAGCCTGCGTCGCAAACATCTGCTTTGCATGGTTCTGCCGTCGCTAAGGAAAAGAAAGCTAAGACTACATCTAAGACGGCTGCTGCTACTATTACTGCACCTGCAAAAGTTACCTTTGCTTCTGTTGCTGCTTCATCTCAGGTCTCTGCGACTTCTGTTTTAAATGCTGCTACTGAATCTGTGCCCGCAATACGACAGACATCCCAGTGGGAAATGGTAACAAAAAGTAGTAGAAGGAAATTTAATAAGCCTATTGTGTTCCAATAACAATAATGAGCTACAAGTGGTCCCAATATTTAAATGGCTACACTTGTCATCATTCTCGCCCAATGTCAAAGAAACTGATATTTTGACTTACATATGTGTCGAAGCATGCTGAAATTGAAACTAAGTCTTTGGTATGCTACAAACTTGTTAAAAAAGATACAGAATTAAATACACTTAGAAAAATTAATTTTAAATTGGAGGTACCAGAATGCTCTTTTGAAAAGGTGCTCAATGCGGACATATGGCCAGAGAGTGTAAAAATCCGACCTTTTCATCAAAAAAATTTAAAAATGTACTTTCAAAATGTTTCTGGATTGAGAACGAAATCTAATCAACTTTTAGCGTTTAGTTCGCACATGGACTATGATATTTTTGTTCTCATCGAGACATGGTTAAATGAGAACTTTTTCGATAATGAGTTTTTTGATCCAAATTTATACCATGTCTATCGTAAAGACCGTGATGTCGAGAAAACTGGTCTCTGCAGAGGAGGAGGGGTTTTAATAGCTGTTCAACGGAAGTATAGCTCATCACTAGTATCTCTGAAAAACAATGATACACTCCTGGATCAGCTGTGTGTCTCTGTGCATGGTGCTTCAAATATATTGATTTGTGCGTCATATATTCCTCCGTCAAGTATTGATACACTGTATAAAGCACATGTGGATAATGTTTTAGCTCTAACCTCAAATAACGGCAACTTTTGTGTTCTTGGGGACTTCAATCTGAGTAATATTGAATGGTCTAGTTTAGATGATAGTACTGCATTAGGTCCAAACAATGTTAGTAGTATATCTGAAATTTATTTTATTGATAATTTTTTAAGTTTTGGACTGGTTCAGATAAATAATTTCTCTAATAGTCTTTCTCGAATTCTCGATCTCATTTTCACTAATGACAATATAAATTTTTCTTTATTAGAATGTGTAGACCCTCTGTCTACTCCTGGTCTGCATCATGTACCACTTGCCCTTCATATAGAATTCTATGTGTTTAATGATTTTTATTTTGAGAATGTGACTACCAATTTTTGTTTTAAAAACTTTGATTTTAATATAATTAATTCAGCAGTTGATATTATAGATTGGGATTCTTTATTTACTGGGGTTGAAGTTGCCAATTGTTATGATATTTTCAAGCATAATATAAATGATATCTGTAAAAATAATATACCAGTGATAAATAGGACTAGTTATAGAGTACCGTGGCATACCAAGGAACTGAGAAAACTAAAAAATTTGAGAAATAAATATTTCAAAAAGCATAAGTTTTCTCATTCCATCACAGATAAAGATAAATATCTACATTTCTCTAGAGAACTTAAATCTTTGGATAGGGACTTAAAGCGAAATTATATTCTCAAGTTCGAATCGGACATTAAATCAAATCCTAGTTCCTTCAGGCGTTATGTTAGATCCAGGAAATCATGCTCAAGTATTCCTTCGGTTGTCTTCTATAACGAAACTCAAGCACATACTTCTACAGATGCAGCCAATCTTTTCGCAGATTTTTTTTGTTCAAATTTTCAAGTAGACTTTGATTTAATTGATGAGTTTCATTCGAGCATGAATTCCTCAATCAATATTGGCTCGTTAACTTTTACGCTTTCTGATATCGAAGATGGAATTCGGCAACTCAAAACATCAACAAAATCTGATGTAGATGGGCTACCTTCGTATCTTCTTAAAAACTGCTCTGCAATTGCCTATCCACTTTTGTTAATGTTTAACAAATCCCTCGATCGAGGAGAAGTCATAGATGCCTGGAAAGTACCAACCATTAATCCAGTATTCAAAAGTGGAAATAAAAACAATATTGCTAATTATAGACCAATTGCCAAATTATCCACGGTTTCAAAATTATTTGAATTAATAGTGAAAGATAAAATCTATTTCGTAGTTAGTCGTTATATTTCAGTAGACCAACACGGCTTCATGAAAGGTAGATCTACTGTTTCAAATCTTGCTGTGTTCTCTGAATATTGTATATCATCGTTTAAAAAAAAAACTCAAGTTGATGCTGTTTACACAGACTTTTCAAAAGCATTTGATAAGGTTAATCACAGGGTTTTAATTTCCAAATTGAGTGCTATAGGATTCCATTCCACTCTTTTAAAATGGTTTAAATCCTATCTCTCCTCTCGGAAATGTGTTGTTAATGTTGATGGTGTGTCATCTATTTCTTTTATTGCGTCCTCTGGTGTACCTCAGGGAAGTATACTGGGTCCCTTACTTTTTATACTTTTTATTAATGACATTTCTAGTTGTTTTAATAACGCAAATTTTCTCTTGTATGCCGATGATTTAAAGATATACTCGAGGATTGCAAGTACAGTGGACTCTTTAAACCTTCAATCTGATCTAGATAACGTTGATTCTTGGTGTAAAAGAAATAAGTTAGATTTAAATATAAGCAAGTGTTTTTATATTTCTTATTCTAAATCTTGTTCTCTTATACCCACTTCCTACCACATTTGTGGTTCTAGCTTATCTCATCGAAGTGAAATTACTGATCTTGGTGTGGTATTTGATTCTAAATTCTCTTTTCAAAAACATTTAAATCACACTATTTCAAAGTCTTATTCCGTACTTGCGTTTATTCGACGTTTTAGTTCAGACTTTGTTGATCCATATACTCTAAAGTTGTTGTATACGTCTCTGGTGCGTTCCAAGTTGGAATATGCCGTCTTTATTTGGAGACCATATTATGCTTGTCATATTAGTAGGCTTGAACGTGTCCAGAAAGCTTTTGTGCGTTATGCATTGCGTTCTTTAAATTTCACTGATCTTATAAATCTAAAATCACTAGATATTAGAAGGACTATTCTCTCCATTACTTTCCTCTTCGATTTGATAAATGGGGTTATTGACTCCCCATCGCTACTCGAGAAAATCAATTTCAATATTCCTCAGCGAAGTTTACGGAATCATGATTTTTTCTGGTTAGGGATGGCAAGAACTAATTATGCTTCCAATGCTCCGATTTCTAGAACTCTGGGTGATCTTAATTCGCTTTCAAATCATACTGGCCTAGATTTCTGTTCCACAAAGAATCACTTCAAATTGGTTCTAAATGAATTGCTGAACTAAATTCTTAGTATTAATCTAATCTTCTTCTGTAAATTATAAAAAATGTATTCTTTTTCTTTCACTTATTACAATTGAAACTAGTTAATTATAAGTTTAATTTTACTTTGATTAATTTATTCAGCATTATTCTGTTTTCATAGTCTGTAAGAAATACTGTATTTTTTAGACTATTAATTAATTAAATAAATAAAAAAATAAATAAATGAACGTATACTTTATATGTGTAAGAAAACTCAGTAGGCCATTCCTTTAAGGCCGGAGAAGATTTAATTTTTTGAAATTGTCACTGAAAATATTTTAGTTTTTAAATGTCGAAGAGCTGAATAAAACGTTTATGAAATAAAGAAAATTCGAAAGGCCATTTCCTTTCAGGTCAGAAGCGGGATACTGACTCCTATTTTTTTTGTATGAATGCGCATAAATTCGTGCTTTGTTATGCGCGTTGGCAAGATGCATATATGGCGTAGTGTATAAAATGCATGCGACGGTCGTGGAAAAAAACTATGAGCAGATTAATACGTGCGTGTTAATGTGTGGAAAGCGAGAGTTGAAAGGGAGCAAGGAACAAGCAGATATACAAAAAAACGAGTGGTGCAAGCGTGTACGAATGTACATATTGTGCGGGGAAAATGCCCAAAATAGTGAATTTAAGAGTGGAACAACTTAAAACGCTGCTGCGTGAACGGGAAAAACCTACGACTGGTTCTAAGGCAGAACTAGTCCAGCGGTTATGCGATTTTGAAAACGGTGACGAAATAAATATGGACGAAAGGTGTACAATGCAAGAGCAAATTAACGAGTTGCGGGAAATGATGCAAGGCATCACTACTTTGTTGCAACAACAAAGCCGTGAGCAACGACCAAGTGTAGAACAAACGGCCGCGAGTGTAGAAACTACAACTACCCCGGTATCAATGGTAGATTCTTCGAGTGCAAGGTGTTCGGTGAAAGAGATTGCTGAAACTTTACCTACCTTTGATCCAACAAACGAACTTTCTTTGCCGGTTGAAAAATTTGTAGAACGTGTTAATCAAGCGCATAGTGCCTATCAGTGGAACGAAAGAAGTTTAATGCTAGCAGTTTTTAGCAAGTTGAAAGGTGTTGCCAAACTATGGTTAGATGCTTCACCAGAGTGTTACTCGAATTGGACAATTTTCGCGGAAAGGTTAATAGAAGAATTCGGTACTAAGCCAAACGAGGCAGAGATACATTACAAAATGAACAGTTCGGTGCGTAAATTTGATGAAAAAGTCGTGGAATATTGTTTTCGTATGAGTGCCATTGGGCAGGGATATAATTTGAGTGAATCTGCGATTATAAAATATACGCGGAACGGATTACGAAATCGGGAACTGCAAACGGCAATTGCTCCAATGCGATTTGATTCGATGAGACACTTGCGCGAAACGCTTGACGAGTATGAAAAAAATCGTAATAGTACTCCAGGTTTGAAGTTTGAACAAAACAAAAATAGAAACACGAATAATGACGGGAATAAAGGTAGCGCTGAGAAAAAAAGTAAGAGAAAGTGTTATAATTGTTTTGAAGAAGGTCATATAGCGACCAGATGTTCTAAGCCACTACGAAAAGCGCAGTATGGTGATGGTCAAAAAGTTGACCCGAAGGTTGAGGCTGTGGAGCGTAATAAGAGAAATGCTACAATGACAAACCGTAAAGTCGAGTGCGATGAGGAATTTTGTATTAAACTGGTGTATGTTAAAAATCAAGCAATAAAAGCATTCGTGGACACAGGAAGTGAATGCAGCATGATACGGAAATCATGTGCTGATAAATTCGAAATTGAAACAGAGCCTTGCATGTTAAAAATAAAGGGCATATGTGGAGGTGCGCGGTATGCAAGTGAGTTGATGAAAACTGAAATAAAAATTGACAGTGTAAAAGTAAATGTAACACTATATATAGTATATGACGAGTTGTTAACGTCAGATGTATTGCTTGGAAAAGAGATTTTCAATCGGAATATTGTCGCGCACATAAACAGTGGACAATTGAAATTCGAATATCTACCGATCGCGCAAAATCGAGAAACGACGGTATCTGAACGCAAAGTTATAAATGAAAATCAAATAATATGTGGAGAATTTGAAAGTGCGCAGACGGGAAAGCTATTCAGACTGTTGAACGAGTACAATGATATATTTGCAAATAATATCAGTGAGATAGGACAGACAAATGCATTATCCATGAAAATTAAGTTAGATACTAATGTACCTATTGCACAAAACCCATACCGTATACCAGAGCCGAAGAAAGTGTTGGTTCAACAGATGATTAGAGAGTTATTAGTTAACGATATAATAGAAACGTCAGAATCTGAATATGCGAGTCCAATTGTACTCGTGAAAAAGAAAAATGGAGAATCGAGATTATGAATCTACGCATCGTAAGGTGAATCAACATACCCGAAAAGAAATTTATCCAATGCCGCATATTGAAGAACAGCTTCATGAAGCAGAACGTTATAAATATTTCACAGTATTAGATATGAATAGTGGGTATTATCAGATACCGATACATCCAGATAGTCGTAGATATACTGCTTTCGTAACCACAGAGGGGTTGTATCAATTTAAACGAATGCCGTTTGGGCTAAAGAATGCCCCAGTAGTCTTCCAACGCTTGATGGCAAAGGTAAAAGAACGAACACAGAATGGAGATATGGTGAACTACATGGATGACATTATGATAGGGGGTTCAACTGTCGATGAAATGTTGGCCAAATTGAGGCGTGTACTTGATGCATTACGAGAACTTAATTTGACTTTGAATTTGAAGAAATGCGAGTTTGCAAAATAAACAATTGAATTCTTGGGCCATACATTAACTCCAAGCGGAATTAGTCCAGGTACAGCAAAAACAATAGCCATTACAAATTTTTCAATACCTAAGAATGTAACTGAAGTACGACAATTTCTGGGGTTGAGTGGATACTTTAGAAAGTTTGTGGCAGGGTATGCCATTACATCAGAGCCACTGCGACGTTTACTTTGTAAAGAACAAAATTTTCGATGGGGCGAAGAACAGCAAAGGGCTTTCGATGAGCTGAGGTTGGCGCTGGTGTCCAAGCCGGTGATGACGTCATATAGAATTGAAGCCAAGCATGAGATCCATACCGATGCAAGTTCCATTGGATTAGCTGGCGTGTTATTGCAACTTGAAGAAGACGATTGGAAGCCGGTAGTATATTTTAGTCGATCCACGAGCGAAAATGAGAAAAAGTATCATAGTTACGAGTTGGAGACTCTTGCAGTAGTGGAAACATTAGAGCGTTTTAAATATTATGTCTACGGGAAAGAGGTTACTGTAATAACCGACTGCAATGCAATCAAAACAGCAATGGACAAGAAAGAGCTCATCCCGCGCATAGCGCGCTGGTGGCTCAAAGTGCAAGAGTACGACATAAAAATAGAGCATCGTTCCGGTAAGCGGATGGAACATGTCGACGCGTTGCGTAGGTCCCCAGTAGAAGCATCGCGTGAAGTGGACGAAGCGTCTTTGTGTGTCTTGAAAACAGGTATAGACGAGCAGGACTGGTTATTTAGTATGCAGATACAGGATGTTGATGTCAAGCAAATAGTCGATAAAGTGAAGTCAAAAGATATTAAAACGTTAGATGAATATATACTTGAGAATGGTCGTTTGTACAAGAAATATGAAGGTGCGAAATTGTGGGTTGTACCAAAGGCACTTCGATCAAAAGTTCTGTATGATTGTCATAATAATGCAGGTCACTTAGGTGTTGACAAAACTATCCAGCGACTACTGAGTTATTTATGGTTTCCAAGGATGAGAAATTATGTCAAATCGTACATCAAGTCGTGTGTAGAATGCGCCTATAACAAAGATCGAGGAGGGCGAAGAGAAGGGGAATACCATTTCGACGATATAGAACCAATTCCGTTCAAGACAGTGCACTTAGATCATTTAGGTCCATTCCTTAAAAGTAAACAGAGAAACGAGCATCTGCTGGTCTTAGTTGATGCCTTTACAAAATTCACAGTCATACGAGCGGTCAAGAGTACCAAGACCAAACCTGTACTAGAAATAATAAACGAAGTTAGTAGTTACGTCGGTATGCCAGCACGAATTGTGACAGACAGAGGTACCGCTTTCACTTCGAAAGAATTCACGAAATATTGCAACGACAACTGTATAAAACACATCAAGAATGCTGTGCGTACTCCCAGAGCAAACGGACACGCAGAACGAGCAAACAGAACAATTTTGTCAATGCTGTTGCCAATTACCACCGAAGATAGATGTTGGGACGAAAGGTTACGAGAAATACAGTGGGCAATAAACTCAATGAAAAACAAAACTACTACTAAGGCACCTCAAGAGTTACTGTTGGGTTACGCCCCCCGAGATGTCCTACAAAACAAAATATTATTAGCAATACAAGACGAACACTGTGCAGTTAATGATACTGATTTGGAAGAGGTCCGACGTACGGCAGCAGTCAAAATCAACGAGGCAAGACAAAAAGCCAAACTCAAATATGACAATCAGCACAATAAACCAACAATATACAATGTAGATGATTTGGTGCTCGTCGACAATGAACCAATGAGTACCGGGCATTCACGAAAATTAGAGCCACATTACAAAGGACCATTCATAATCACGGCATCTCTTGGTAATGATCGGTATGTGGTTGAGGACTTGCCAGGTTCACACAGGAAGTAGAGACATTATTCATCGGTGTACGCATCTGATAAGCTGAAATTGTGGTGTAACCTACCACCATGCGACGATATCGAAACAGACGAAGATGAGACTACAGGAGAATCTACGGAACCTGAGCGGGGTCGCACCAGTATGTCAGGAGAGGCCGAGTGTAAGAAAACTCAGTAGGCCATTCCTTTAAGGCCGGAGAAGATTTAATTTTTTGAAATTGTCACTGAAAATATTTTAGTTTTTAAATGTCGAAGAGCTGAATAAAACGTTTATGAAATAAAGAAAATTCGAAAGGCCATTTCCTTTCATATGTAAATAAATGATGGTATATGATAATATACATAGGTGCATAATATGTATGCACATGTCAATAGGAGGTATTTGCATTCAGAAAAAAATAACGGTTTATGATAAATCAACACTTATTTTATATTTTATGTCAATTTATAGTTTATGTATTCGACAGCATTTACATACATATGTATGTATGTACATTTGTATATGAAAAACAATAATGTACAAGCGCAAGAACATCATATAACATATGCAAGTATGCCCAAATAACCTTGACTTATGTATGTACACATGTCATAGCACATCACATTCTTACAAGAAATCAAATCCACATACGCACTAGTGAACGAGTTTCTTCCTAACAAGTGCAAAAACAATTCTGCTCTATGTATGTATATATACTCACTTTATGTCCTAGCATATATACATACATACATATATACCTACTTGCCTTCTAAACTTCCTACAAAATAATTGTATTCATATGTTACTACATGCATGCACGTTCATACATTCAAGCATACATATATGCGCGAGCACAGCGCTCCCTTCTTGATTCCGTGTACTTTTGTCTTTCACCAGTCGATATTCCTAATATTGTACTTACAAAAAGACAATACTTTGATAGACGCAAATGCAACAGCAAGCGCAACGCGATGGCCACATTCTAAAATGTTCTAGAACACAACAAAAACACATATCTCACATGCGCATGTCGCCCAAAGCTAAGATCTAAGCCTAGCGACTACAAAAACAAAATACATTCGTAGACGCAGTCGCAGCGGCCATGATTCTATCAGCGACGGCGCTGAACAATTTAGAACAAAAACAAAAAGTTCATTCATAAGTTAGAGCTCATATTTCAATTTCATTCATAAAACGAGCCGCCCATATGCCAATTTTCGCGACCATTCGAAAATAGTCAATATTGGAATATTTCGCGTGGAATTATTTGCCAATATTTGATAAATCTTGAATTTTTGTCATGTCGAGTGGCCGCGGCTCCGTATGTATGTATGCACCCTTATATGTATGTAAATATGTCTTCTAACTGTTCTACAGTCTCGAGTTAATGCGACTTAGATTCCTTGAACAAATCCAGCGAATCACACATTTCTGTTCGCAAAGCCGCATATATGTACCCTATGATCAAAAAGTACCGGGAATGTTTAAATAAAACATAACAGAGTTAAATTTAAGGCAAATTTATATTATCTCCTTCAAAATATGACCCGTCTGAAGCAACAAACATGTGTCAACGTTTAACCCAGTCCTCCAAACACCCCCGGCAGGCCGACATGGCCCTATGATCAAAAAGTACCGGGAATGTTTAAATAAAACATAACAGAGTTAAATTTAAGGCAAATTTATATTATCTCCTTCAAAATATTACCCGTCTGAAGCAACACACATGTGTCAACGTTTAACCCAGTCCTCCAAACACCCCCGGCAGGCCGACATGGCCTTCAGCTCCTTCGTCGTATTCTCTCACGTTATCATCTCGCAAAATCTAAGAATTGTTTGCTCACATTTCCGGCCGTTTGCAACATACAGCATCTCTCAAAGGCTTCAAAACGGATAAATAATATTCATCATTGACTGTCTGGCCCGATGGAAGGTACTCATGGTGGACTATGCCTTGGCAATCGAAGGAAACAGTCAACATCACCTTCCCGGTTCTTTTTGCTCATAGGGTATACATACCCCATCTTTTCACTGACGGACAAGAAGACGGTCGCAGTTGTTGTTTTTTATATGCATACATTTTGCGTTCGTTGAAGGTTTGTATATATTTATATATATTTATATACATATACGTGCATGCGCGTTTGGCTTTCTGGATGCATCCATGGATATTAGAATATTTTCTCATCAATATGTGTGTGTAAGTAGTTCAGATTTGACTAAAGAGATTAGATATAGGAATGCATATTCATATGATTGCCTTTATGGCTGTTTTACATATAAATCAATTCAAAAGAAGTATGAATAATGTTATATAGAAAATAAATTTCTAAATAACAGGTATTAGAAAAACCTGAATACACTATTTTAAATCAATTCTAATTAAACCAAATATAAAAAACTAAATAAAAATATCGAACAAAGAAAAGTGGGTACAGGACTTGAACCTGAGCCAAATATGGGACTATGTACTGCATACACAACACGTTTTTCACGATTGCGCTAAACTATAATTACTAATGAACTTTTCTAAATCACTCATTTATTCGATTCGCAGTTTTATATGCACATATTCTGCGTTAGTTGAAAGTTTGTATGCGTAATTATATGCATATGTATGTGTGTATGCGCGTTTGGCTTTCTGGACGGATATTAGAATGATATTTTCCCATCAATATAATTTGGATTTGATGAAAGAGATTAAAGACATATGTACATATTTTCTGTTTTGATTGATTTATATAAAAATCAGGTCATATCCAGTATGAACTATTTTATACCGAAAAGAAATTTCCATTTATGAAATACAAAAAAAACAGTATTTTAAAGAAATTTTAATTAAAATAAACTCAAAAATTTTACCAAACTTTCCTGGTTTGAACTGTAAAAAAAAATGTGCAAGAAAAAAAAAACATGACTTCAGGACTTGAACCTGAATTAAATACGTGCCAAAAAACAAAACGAATAATTCCGCCGACTTTAGCTTCTGCACCACAAATTAATTGCCGCGCGGCCTTCTTAATCGCAAATTTATTCGCTTCGCTGTGGGCATGAAATAAGTCGATTTCCTTAGTAGTGTGCCGAATAATCTTATGAACTTCCTCAGTAGTTTGGTAAACGAAGAAAAAATCTGAATTGCTGTCCTAGCGTGGTAAGTAAATATAGAAACCCTCCACTCGCGTCACTCGCGTGGCAAATATCTGCAATTCCCCACTCTTGAGGAAAGTTGAATTTGAAACTACCTTATTATGAATCTACAAATTAGAACTCGAAAAAAGCTGATTTAACATTTGCTCCTTCTCATTGCATTAACATTCTCTGGTAATAGAGCAAACGATGCGTTTAGTCAACAGCGGAGACAACAGTACAACAACAATAGCATTAATAACAATCACCGACAACCAAGTTTTAATAGCAACAACAGTAACCAAACAAATAGAACAAATCGAAGCTCTGGTAGTTTTCTTAATCAAAATAACAGTAATGAAAGACTTTTCAATAACAGAAGGTATAACAATGTAGAACCCATGGAAGTAGGAGTGAATGAGAACGGAGAAAATTTTCCATTAGTAGGGAGAGAAAATTACCCTATATAACGGTGGACTCTCCCGTGAGAAAATTCAGATTTATTATAGACACAGGAGCAGAGTTTAGTATAATAAACCCCAAAGTCTGTAATCCAAAATGGAGAATAACGTCGCCAACCATAACATTGAAAGTTGTTAACAGAAACATTTCAACAGATGTGCAATATAGAATTCCACTATTTAAAGAATTTAAAGAAACCAACGCATATGTAAATTTTTTAGAGTTTAAGTTTCATGACTATTTTGATGGCATTGTAGGTAATAGCTTTCTGCTAAATCTTAATTCAAAAATTGATTGTGAGAACAGGCTATTGATAACAGACAATGCACACTTACCAATTTATTTTAGTGAAGAAGAAGAACTGACTGTCACAGATTACCTGCAAAATGAATACATACAAATACTTACCAGCGAAAAAGAAAACAGAGATGCAACATTAGATAGCCTTTTTTCGAAAAACCTGAATTCAAAAGATGAAAAAGTTTAAAAAAATATTTTACGTCAATTTCAAGACATATTTAATAAAGATGGAGACAACTTACCATTCACTAGCGAGATTCATCATAGGATAATCACTAAGTCCGATATTCCAATTTATACCAAACTTTACAGATATCCAGTAATACATCGAGAAGAAGTTAACAAACAAATACAGAGTATGCTTAAACAAAATATTATTTCTCCAAGTCATAGTCCTTACAATTCTCCATTATGGGTAGTACCCAAGAAAAGTGATAACAGTGGTGAACAAAAATGGAGAATAGTAATTGACTATCGTAAACTGAACGAGCAGACAGTTGACGATAAGTTCCCACTTCCAAATATGGAAGACATATTTGACAAGTTGGGAAAATGTAGTTATTTTAGTACCTTAGATCTTGCCAAGGGATTTCACCAAATTCAGGTGCATCCAGACGATAGAGCTAAGACAGCATTTTCGACCGCAAGCGGCCATTACGAATTTAATCGTATGCCGTTTGGCCTTAAGACGGCACCAGCTACGTTTCAAAGATTAATTAATCACATTTTAAGAGAATATATTAATAAAATCTGTGTCGTCTACTTAGACGACATACTAATATTTTCTGTTAGTTTTCAAGAGCATATTGAATCTATAAGAAAAATTTTAAGCACTTTGCGAGATGCAAATTTAAAAATCCAATTTGACAAATGTCGTTTTGCACATCTAACTACAAAATTTTTAGGACACGTTGTGACAGGTGATGGCATTAAGCCTGACCCGTCAAAAATTGAAGCAATAAGTACAATGCAAGCGCCAAAGAGCATTAAAGAAATTAAGCAATTTTTAGGTATCACGGGATATTACCGGAAGTTCATGCGAGATTATGCGAAAGTAGCATATCCGATGGTTAAACTTTTAAAACAAAACGCGATACTAGATTTCAAAAGTAAAGAGTTTTTAAGTTCATTTGAAATATTGAAAAAACTTATTACAAGTGAACCAGTTTTACAACCACCTGATTTTAGTAAGAAATTTGTACTTACGACTGATGCATCGCAATATGCATTAGGCTCGGTATTAAGTCAAAACGGTCATCCAATTTCTTTTGCATCACGTACACTGTCAGATATTCAACTATCGAAAAGGAGGCTTTAGCAGTTGTATGGTCTATAAAGCATTTTCGTACTTATTTATATGGTCGTAAATTTCAGATTCAAACTGATCACAAGCCCTTAGTTTGGTTGCATAATATAAAAGAACCAAATATGAAATTGGAAAGGTGGAAAATAATGTTAAATGAATACGATTTTGATATAGTTCACATCAAGGGAAAAGATAATACTGTTGCTGATTTTTTGAGTAGATATGTTAGTGAAGATGGTAATAATTTTGAAAATGCAAATGTTCTAAATAATCAGCTAAATACTTATAATAATGAATGCAATGAAGAACAAATGGAAATTAGTTCGACTGGAGCTACAATACACAGCGCACTTGAAGACAGTTTAAATTACATAAAAATTACGGAAAAACTTATCAACTATTACAAAAATCAAATTTATTTAAGTTACGGACAGAAAGAAGATTTTCGCATCAAAATAGTAAATAACAAACATCAAACTTTTGTTGAAGCTACTGACAAAACTTGCTTAAGGAACATTATGCAAAATATTTTAATTGAAAAAGGAATAATGAGTATTTTTTGGGATGATGACGAACTCCTTTTTGAAATTTCAGAATGTTTATACTAATTTTTTTCATAGTAGAAACCTTATTATTTATCGTTCTAATATTAAACTAATAGAAGTTACGGATAAAAATGACATATTAACAATAATGGAAAACGAACATATTCGAAATAACCATAGGGGAATACAGGAAGTATATTCAGAACTAAAAAATTAATACTTTTACCCTAAACTATATAAAATAATAACGATTTTTATAAATAATTGCTCTATATGTAATATTGCTAAACATGACAGAAATCCTATCAAAATTCTATACCAAATTTCTGAAAGTCCATCACACTTTAACGATATAGTTCATATTGACATATGGTTTCCCTGCAGAAATTCATTTTATTTAACCACAATAGATAAATTTTCTAAGTATGCGACATTTCACAAATTGAATGATCGAAATTGGATATCAATTTTAGCAGCTTTAAAATAGCGAATTTTATTTTTAGGCAAAATGAATAAACTTGTATTTGACAACGATCGTTGCATACTTCATAGCGCAGTTAAATTGTTTTTAAAAGAACAGAAGATTGATACGCACACAACGACACCATATCTTAAAACCGGAAACTCAGACATTGAGAGGTTACATGGCACACTCAATGAGCATCTACGAATATTAAAAGCAGATACAAGTAATACAACATTAACCTTAGAAGAAAAATTATTCAAAATTTTTGAAACTTATAATAGAACTATACACTCAAGAACGAAAAAAGACCAATTGATTTTATAATTAAAAATTTTAGTAAAGAAGAAATAGAAAATTTGAGTAACGAATATCAAAAGCGTAAAATACAAAAAATTAATAAATTAAATGTGGATATAAACTGTGAAGGGGAGCAGGTGGAAAACATAGTCGTCAATAGGCAAATAGAGAAAGCTCAGCCGAAATATAAGAAACTTAAAAGTCATGATCGTCAAGGCAATTATGTTGTCAATACTTCCAATAACCGAAAAACTAAATATTATAAGAGTCAATGGAAAAGAAAATACAGGTTTACCAATGATAGTTCAAATTGATCATGCATTTATTTACCTAAAGAAAAAAAATAAAAATAAAAATAAGAAAAAAAAGACAGAAATTACGTGCGTAAACAAAAACAAATATGCACTTCAAAATAACTCTATTTTTGTAAATTTATTAGGTACTTATTTGCGTGGAGGCAAATAACTTAATGGTGGAGGAGTTATATTACAATGTTACATATTACTATACTTAGTTACATGATCACCCTATTCCTATATTATACCTACTCTTAATTCTAACTTAATCTTACTCTTATATTTAATTACTTATGCTAACTCTTATGTAAACCAACAACATACTTTCTCACACTCTACACCCACACGCTTACTCACGCACTCAACATACACACAACATACATTCCTACATTCATTGCTAGTTTTACTTTCTCCCATTCTCATTAAATGTTAAATATTAGTTAAGCTTTAAGTTAAGAAGAGTCTTTGTAAAAGAGAGAGTGAAGGTATAACAATGTAGAACCCATGGAAATAGGAGTCAACGAAAACGAACAAAATTTTCAATTACAGGGCCCAGAAAATTACCATATATAACAATTAAAACAAACGTAAGAAAACTTAGGTTTATAATAGATACTGGTGCCGAATTTAGCATTATAAATCCAAATATTTGCAATCCCAAGTGGAGAGTAAAATCACGTTATTTCACCTTAAAAGTAATAAATCGACCTGTTACCACAGACGTACAGTATAGCTTTCCATTGTTCAAAGAATTTAATAAAAACAATTTTAATATTAGTTTTCTAGAATTTAATTTTCATAAGTATTTTGATGGTCTAATAGGTAACAATATTTTGCTTAATTTTAAATGTAAAATCGACTATGAAAACAGGGTATTAGTAACAAAAGATGCAACTTTACCAATTTATTTTTGTGAAGAAGAGGAAATTACTGTAGATAATTATCTGAAAAATGAAAATTTGCAAATATTTGTCAATGAAGAAGTAGAAATCACCGAAGACTCGGTATCTAATATGTTTCCTACGCACTTAAATTCAAAGGACCAACAAGTTTTAAAGACTGTTGTAAATAAGTTTAGTGATATTTTTTATAAAGATGGTGAAAACTTACCTTTCAGTAGTGAAATTCGTCATCGTATCTTAACAAAAACTGACACCCCTATTTATAGCAAACTGTATAGATATCCTGTGATACATCGGGCAGAAGTAGACAGGCAAATACAGGAAATGCTAGCGCAAAATATAATATCTCCGAGTTGTAGTCCTTACAATTCCCCACTATGGGTTGTACCAAAAAAAACAGACAACGGCGGTAAACAAAAATGGAGAATTGTAATCGACTACAGAAAATTAAATGAGCAAACAGTAGACGATAAATTCCCACTTCCAAATATGAAAGACATATATGATAAGTTGGGTAAATGTTGTTACTTTACCACAATAGATCTCGCTAAGGGATTCCACCAGATTGAGGTACACCCCGAGGATAGGGCTAAGACAGCTTTTTCAACTGCAAGTGGCCATTACGAATTTAATCGTATGCCATTTGGCCTAAAGACAGCCCCTGCAACATTCCAACGTTTTATTAATCATGTATTAAGAGATCATATCAACAAAATTTGCGTTGTATACCTTGATAATATTTTCCACTAGTTTTCAGGAACACATTGATTCCATTAAAAAAATATTTAACACTTTACGAGAATCAAATTTAAAGGTACACATAAATAAATGCCATTTCGCTGCATTGACCACAAAATTTTTAGGACACCTTGTAACAGGTGAAGGTATAAAGCCTGATCCCTCAAAAATTGAGGCAATTCATAGAATGCAACCACCTTCAAACATAAAGGAAATCAAAGGATTTTTAGGCATCACCGGTTATTATCGCAAATTTATGCGAGACTATGCAAAAGTCGCATACCCTATGGTTCGACTTTTAAAGCAAAATGCTTTATTAGATTTTAAGAGCCAAGAATTTCTTAATTCGTTCGAAACACTAAAAAAACTTATTACTAGTGAGCCAGTGTTACAACCACCAGATTTTAACAAAAAGTTCATCCTTACAAAGGATGCTTCACAATTCGCAATTGGGTCAGTTTTAAGCCAACAAGGCCACCCAATTTGTTACGCTTCGCGAACGTTGTCTGACCATGAAATTCGCTATTCAACCATAGAAAAAGAAGCTCTTGCTGTTGTATGGTCCGTGAAACATTTTCGTACATATTTGTACGGTCGCAAATTTCTAATTCAGACTGACCACCGACCTTTAGTTTGGCTACACAATATTAAGGAACCAAACATGAAGCTACAAAGGTGGAAAATCTTTCTTAATGAGTACGACTTTGATATATCACATATTAAAGGCGAAGATAATACAGTTGCTGGAATTTGGAAAATATAAATGCTTTTAATAGCCAATTAGGTGTAGCGAATCAATTTAATGGAAACAGTGACGATCAAGTTGACATTATGTCAACAGCTGCAACAATACACAGCGCATTTGAAGATAATCTGAATTACATATTTATTACTGAAAAACCAGTAAACTATTACAAAAATCAATTATACGTAGGTTATAGGAAAAAAGAGAAATGTGTACTAAAAATCGTAAACAAAAAGGATCAAAATCACGTAAAAATTACCTCGGATACAGGTCTTAGGAAAATCATGGAAGATATATTAATAGATAAAGGAATACAGTAGAATTCCAATTATCCGGATCAATTGGGACCAGACTGGATCCGGATAATCGGAAATCCGGATAATCGGATTTGACCAAAAAAGCTATATATATAGGGAAATAAAGCATTAATAAGAACATTAAAATCACTTTACTTATTAAGCAATGATGCAAGTAAGATTAAATATGTAACTTTATTGAAAAAATAATTTTATTTTAACATTTTTGTCAATGTAAGTGTATTAATGAACAAACTCGCTTTACTTAATCATAACTTAATAGAATAAAAGAACTTACTCACTTTACTTCATTTAACTTTAGATATTAAAGAAAATAATTTTATTTAAACATTTCTGTCAATGTAAGTGTATTAATGAACAAACTCGCTTTACTTAATCATAACTTAATAGAATAAAAGAACTTACTCACTTTACTTCATTTAACTTTAGATATTAAAGCAAATAATTTTATTTAAACATTTCTGTCAATGTAAGTGTATTAATGAACAAACTCGCTTTACTTAATCATAGCTTAATGGAATAAAAGAACTTACTCACTTTACTTCAATTAACTTTAGATATTAAAGAAAATAATTTTATTTAAACATTTCTGTCAATGTACGCTGTTTTAATGAAGAAACTCGCTTTTTAGCAGCTAGATCTTTCAAGCGCTTGACGACAAGAAGGTCTACATGGTCGCATTCAGATTGTCGTTCCATCCAATTTAAGGCAGTCTGAAAACAAGCAAACGCCTCACTTGCAGAAGGTCCAGCTTCTAATTCAAATGTAGAATCATTGTCATCTTCTGTGTCCACTGGGTATGATTCTTCTTTTGTACTCTGAATAATTTCATCGTCACTCAATAATTGGAACCCAGGATCTATTGAATCAGAATGTAACCAATCTTCGATATCCTCTACATTGCACTCGGAACAGCCTGGAACTTTTGTAATCATATTCTGCAGGTTTTCCGTAGACATTGAATCAGTATCTTTATCACTTTCCTCGTTGTTCTTCAATTCTGCATTTTCTTTTTCTTCCTGTATTTGCTGTTGTGTTGAAATTCCATTTATTTTATTCCAAGCCCTCTTCAAAGTTATCGCCTTTACGGAAGTCCATGCATCAGCTACCATGTAGCAGCAATCTTTTATGTTAATGTTTTTATGATATATTAGAGTACCTTCTTCATTTTCATCGGCTAACAGTAGCTTACGAAGCAGTTGTTTTTTGTAAAGTCGTTTCATGCATTCAATGATGCCTTGATCCATAGGTTGCAGCAAACTGGTCACATTAGGTGGCAGAAAAAGAGCTTTGAAACGACCATTTTCTCTCTCAAGTAAACTTTCTGAAGGATGAGTAGGTGCATTGTCCAGCAAAAGCAATACATTCCCCTTTTTATTTATTTTCTTTTGATACTTTTTAACATCTGGAATAAAAACGTCATCAAACCATTCCGTAAACAATGCAGAAGTCATCCATGCTTTATTTTGGTTTTTATAAACAACTGGAAGCTTTTTAACGTTTTTAAAAGCTCTTGGGTTTTTGGATTTGCCAATTAAGAGTAATGGAAGCCGATGATTGCCTGTTGAATTGGCACAAGTAAGAACTGTCACGCGATCTTTGCTAACTTTGTGACCAGGAGCACTTGTTTCTCTCTTTGAAGCTAAAGTTTTACGAGGTAGTGCCTTCCAATTGAGGCCTGTTTCATCCGCATTAAAAACAAATTCAGGATCGTAATTTTCAATTTTCGTTTTAAATTCCTCAATAAACTTTTCTGCTGCAGTATTATCGGCAGAAAGCTTTTCTCCACACAAATCGAGCTCTCGAATGCCGTGCCGAGCCTTAAAATTACGCAGCCAACCGTCACTCGCTTTAAATTCGGACAAATTATCCATCTTCTCAGCAAAAATTTTGGTTTTTCACAAAGAATAGGTCCAGAAAGAGGATTTCCAATTGAACGCTGCTGTAAAAACCATTTAAACATTGCCTGTTCAAGTTCTTTATTTTCAGCAGTTTTCATATTTTTTCTAGATGGACTTCCATCCTCAAATTGCAAATTAGAAGCAAATTTTAAAATTGCAGAACTGTTTTTCTTTAAATCCGAAATAGTCGATGTTCCTACATTATAAGTTTCAGCCAAAAATTTATTAGACACTCCTTTGTTTAATTGTTCAATTATTTTCACTTTATCTGTGATTGAAAGCACAACACGTTTTCTTTTAGAAGACATTTTACGCAAAAACTGTACGCGAAACACTAAAACAAATCACTTAGACATAAAAAATATATAAAGATTTGAAAACGCGACGAAAATTTAACCGCTGTTTGCATACATGTTTGTACACGCCGAAGAACGCGGTATCCGCATGCGTCTCGGTCAAGTGAAATCTACAGAGGAGGGGATAACGTTCTTAAACTCGACGAAAAACGCACTTGCAAATGCTATAGTTTCTACACATTCTACACATTCAAAATTTAGATAATATAAAAAATATTAATAATAAATTATAGTCTAGAAATTCAAGTTTACTTTTCATCAATATTATGTATTTATTATTAAATGAAAAAATATTTTTAGAAATATGTAATTTATTTTATAACATTGGTGCAAGTGACAATTAAAATTTATCTCCGAAGCCCTTTTGTTTTTTGGTAAATTACTTAATTTATTAAAAATATTACAATCACAAAATTAAAACTACATAATAATTTAACTTTAAAAAATGTTAAAACATAAAAAAATTATAAAAAAAATTTTTTTTTTTTTTTGACGAAAAAAAATCCGGATAATCGAATGTCCGGATAATTGGAATCCGGATAATCGGAATTCTACTGTAATGTGTATTTATTGCGAAGATGATGACTTTTTTGTCGAATTTCAGAATATCTATCTTAGAAACTTTAATAATAATTCTTTGACTTTATATCGATCAAACATTAAGCTAATTGAAATGACCGACAAAAACGATATATTGACTATTATTGAAAATGAGCATATTCGCAACAATCACAGAGGTATACAGGAAGTATTTTTAGGGCTGAAGAATAAATATTTTTACCCGAAGCTTTATAAAATGATAACACTCTACATTAACAATTGTTCGATTTGCGCTATAGCCAAGCACGATAGAAACCCCCTAAAACTTCCTTATCAAATTACAGAAACCCCAACACACTTTAATGACATAGTTCACATAAATATTTGCAGAAATAAAATGTATTTAACCACAAATAGACAAATTCTCGAAATATGCAACGCTTCATAAATTAAATGATAGAAATTGGATTGCGATTCTAGCAGCTTTAAAAGAACGAATTTTATTTTTAGGGAAAATGAATAAACTCATCTTCGATAACGAGCGTTGTATACTACATAGCGCCGTTAAATTATTTTTAAGTGAAGAAAATATTGAGCCACACGTAACCACGCCTTACCTTAAGACAGGTAATTCTGACATTGAACGCTTACATGGCACGCTTAATGAACATTTAAGGATATTAGAAGCTGACACCACTAAAAAAACAATAGACTTAGACGAGAAACTTTTTAAAATCTTTAATGCTTACAATAGAACAATTCATTCTACAACAAAAAGGCGACCATTTGATTTTATAATAAAAAACTATGATAAAGAAGAGATAAATAAATTATGCAAAGAATATGAACAACAAAAAATCAAAAGAATAAGTAAGTTGAATAAAGACAGAAAAGCTGAGCCAAAACAAATAGAAAACATTGTTCTTAATAGGCAAATTGCGAAAACAAAACCTAAATATAAGAAACTCGAAAAATATGATCGCCAAGGTAACTATGTTGTGGATTCTTCAAATAATAGAAAAATAAAATATTATAAAAGCCAATTTAAACGAAAATACAACTTGAGCACTGAAAATGTTAATTAATTTCATTGTAACTTAACCATACTACTTTCAACAATTAAAAACAAACTAAAATAGATATTTGCGAGGACACAAATAACTTAAGGGTGGAGGAGTTACATGATCACCCTATATACGTATATACCTATTCCTATATTATACCTACTCTTAATTCTAACTTAATCTTACTCTTATATTTAATTACTTATGCTAACTCTTATTTAAACCAACAACTGCTTTACATACTTTCTCACACTCTACACCCACTTGCTTACTCACGCACTCAACATACACACAACATGCCTTCCTACATTCATTGCTAGTTTTACTTTCTCCCATTCTCATTAAATGTTAAATATTAGTTAAGCTTTAAGTTAAGAAGAGTCTTTGTAAAAATAGGAGTTCAATAAAGTTCTTTGTCACAAGAAGACGTTTGACATCTTTTCTATATGTATTTTTATATACACATTTATATACATAGGCGTGTATGCGCGTTTGGCTTTCTGGATGCATCCATGGATATTAGAACATGTTCTCATCAATATGTGTATGTAAGTAGTTCAGATTTGACTAAAGAGATTAGATATAGGAATGCATATTCATATGATTGCCTTTATGGCTGTTTTACATATAAATCAATTCAAAAGAAGTATGAATAATGTTACATAGAAAATAAATTTCTACATAAAAGGTATTAGAAAAACCTGAATACACTATTTTAAATCAATTCTAATTAAACCAAATAAAAAAAATTAAATAAAAATATCCAACAAAGAAAAATACCTAAGGGACTTGAACCTGAGTCAAATATGGGACGATGTACTGCATACACAACACGTTTTTCACGATTGCGCTAAACTATAATTACTAATGAACTTTTCTAAATCACTCATTTATTCGATTCGCAGTTTTATATGCACATATTCTGCGTTAGTTGAAAGTTTGTATGCGTAATTATATGCATATGTATGTGTGTATGCGCGTTTGGCTTTCTGGACGGATATTAGAATGATATTTTCTCATCAATATAATTTGGATTTGATAAAAGAGATTAAAGACATATGTATATTACATATTTTCTGTTTTGATTGATTTATATAAAAATCAGGTCATATCCAGTATGAACTATTTTATACAGAAAAGAAATTTCCATTTATGAAATACAAAAAAAACAGTATTTTAAAGAAATTTTAATTAAAATAAACTCAAAAATTTTACCAAACTTTTCCTGGTTTGAATTGTAAAAAAAATGTGCAAGAAAAAAAATATGACTTCGGGACTTGAACCTGAATTAAATACGTGCCAATAAACAAAACGAGAATAGCAATATCACAGCTAAAGAACAACAAAGCCGCGGGCGCCGACGGACTGCCGGCTGAGCTATTCAAACATGGCGGCGAGGAGCTGGTAAGGTGCATGCATCAGCTCCTATGCAAAATATGGTCGGATGAAAGCATGCCTGCCGATTGGAATTTAAGTGTGCTCTGCCCAATCCATAAGAAGGGCGATCCTGCAATTTGTGCCAATTACCGCGGGATTAGTCTTCTAAATATCGCCTATAAGGTCCTAGCGAGCGTATTGTGTGAAAGGCTGAAGCCCACCGTCAACCAACTGATTGGACCTTATCAGTGTGGCTTCAGACCTGGAAAGTCTACCATCGACCAAATATTCTCAATACGCCAAATCTTGGAAAAGACCCACGAAAGGAGAATCGACACACACCATCTTTTCGTCGACTTCAAAGCTGCATTCGACAGTACGGAAAGGAGTTACCTGTATGCCGCTATGTCTGAATTTGGTATCCCCGCAAAACTAATACGGCTGTGTAAGATGACGTTGCTCAATACCAGCAGCACCGTCAGAATTGGGAAGGACCTCTCCGAGCCGTTTGATACCAAACGAGGTTTCAGACAGGGTGACTCGCTGTCGTGTGACTTCTTTAACCTGATGTTGGAGAGCATCGTACGAGCCGCAGAACTTAATCGCTCAGGCACAATATTTTATAAGAGCGTACAATTGTGGGCGTATGCCGATGATATCGACATCATCGGCCTTAACAACCGCGCTGTTAGTTCTGCCTTCTCCAAACTGGATAAAGAGGCAAAGCGAATGGGTTTGGTGGTGAACGAGGACAAAACGAAGTACCTCCTGTCTTCAAACAAACAGTCGGCGCACTCGCGTATCGGCACTCACGTCACTGTTGACAGTTATAATTTTGAGGTTGTAAAAGACTTCGTTTATTTAGGAACCAGCATTAACACCGATAACAATGTCAGCCTTGAAATCCAACGTAGAATCTCTCTTGCCAACAAGTGCTACTTTGGACTAAGTAGGCAACTGAGCAGTAAAGTCCTCTCTCGACGAACAAAACTAACACTCTACAAGACTCTCATCATGCCCGTCCTAACGTATGGCGCAGAAGCTTGGACGATGACAACATCCGATGAAGCGACGCTTGGAGTGTTCGAGAGAAAGATTCTGCGTAAGATTTTTGGACCTTTGCACGTTGGCAACGGCGAATATCGCAGACGATGGAACGATGAGCTGTATGAGCTTTACGACGACATAGACATAGCGCAGCGAATAAAGATCCAGCGGCTTCGTTGGCTGGGTCATGTCGTCCGAATGGATACAAACGCTCCGGCTTTGAAAGTATTCGATGCGGTACCAGCTGGTGGTAGTAGAGGAAGAGGAAGGCCTCCTCTGCGTTGGAAAGATCAGGTGGAGAAGGACTTGGCTTCACTTGGTGTGTCCAATTGGCGCCGGTTAGCACGAGAAAGAAACGACTGGCGCGCTTTGTTAAACTCGGCCAAAATCGCGTAAGCGGTTATCGCGCCAATTAAGGAGAAGAATAAACAAAACGAATAATTCCGCCGACTTTAGCTTCTGCACCACAAATTAACTGCCGCGCGGCCTTCTTAATCACAAATTTATTCGCTTCGCTGTGGGCATGAAATAAGTCGGTTTCCTTAGTAGTGTGGCGAAAAATCTTATGAAATTCCTTAGTAGTTTGGTAAACGCAGAAAAAATCTGAATTCCTGTCCTAGCGTGGTAAGTAAATATAGAATCCCTCCACTTGCGTGGTAAATATCTGCAATCCCCTACTTGTGAGGAAAGTTGAATTTGAAAATTCCTTAGCATGAATCTACAAATTAGTACTCGAAAAAAGCTCATTTAACATTTGCTCCTTCTCATTGCATTAACATTCTCTGATTAAAGACAAGGTTAAGCTATCAGCTTTAAGCTCTTAATGCCTAAACAATTTTCAGTACGAAATCTTCCCTTGCACTGAAAAAGCGTGGGACTGGAAGAACTTTTATTGTCTTCAGAAAGCTCGTATCCAAGTAAAAAATTATTCTCAGCAATACCATTAATGATCCTCTATACAATATGATGTAAACAGTACAAATCGTAGACACAATAGATAGTGTCTCAAAAGAAATAAAAAAGCAGCTTAAAGAATCAGGAAACATCAAAAGCGAAATCAAAAATACTATTGCTCACGAAATCTCACGTTTACAATGCGAAAACTTTCAGAAGTTACAGATTTCAAAGCGGAGAACGCAAGAAATAAGCGTCCCTTAGTTATTCTAAAAGGAATATCAAACGAAATTCCAGTAAGTGATCTGATAAACATCACAAATCAAAATGGTATCAGTGCGGAAATTAAACGCGATGACGATATCATATATTGATTTGGCCGCAAGAACCGCCGAAATCCAGAGACACCTTATAATGCAGTATTAGAGGTATCAGAAAATGTTCGAAATGCAATGATTACACTCGAGCGCATTAATATCGATTTTCAACGAGTAAATGTATCTGACTTCAGTGCCTTCATACAGAGCTTCAAATGTTTGCAATTCGGCCACACAAAAATTAAATGCACCGATATAATAACTCATTGCTGCCCCTGCGCAAGAAAAAATCACCAGTATACTGATTGCCCAAATAAGAATGATGCATCTAAGCTCAAATGCTTCAATTGTGCTTCGTGAAACGAAGAAACCAACGTCAAGGTAGATGAAAAGCATTCTGCGGTTAGCGCTAAACATTGCCCGCAAAACAAATTCATGCGGCTGCGAATAAACTCACGTATTGAGTATGGTTGTTAAGCCACTCAGCATCATACAACTTAATGCGAATCGCTGCTATGAAGCACACAATGAGGTAATACAATATATTGCTTCACAAGATGTAGACATTGCACTCTTATCCGAACCATACACCGGTACTAGAACTTTTTTTGCACACTAAGTAGATTCTCAACGTTCCAATTCCCGATGGTGAATCGAACATTTAAGCCGTGCATTTTAATAAAAAATACTATTGGTGCTGCCCTCGGTATTTTACAATACTCAACTCTCCAATACACAGCGTCATTAATCTGCCCTTAGCACAACGATCGTTATATATCGCATGCGCTTATGTCGAACCAAATGCTGATAAATTTGATATTCTCGACGCTGTTAATAAATATCTTAGTAGCACGAGGCCAGCACTACAGCTCATAGGTGGAGACTTTTATAATTGGCATTCATCATGGGGTTCAAACAGTTCAAATTATCGGGAGTTAGCAGTAGCCAATATTATAGCTGCCAACGGTATGGAAGTAAGCAACCAGGGTAATGTTGCCACATTCAATCATAGATATAACGATTGCTTCAGGAAATCTTTCACACCATATTACGGACTGGTTAGTGAATGTTGAGGCCATTCAAAATTCAGATCACAGTGCAATAACTTTTAAAATTGAAAACAGATCCAGCGTTACTGCTGCAAAAAGTACATCAACCTATCTATTCAACAACAAGGCAGCCAACTGTAAGAAGTTCGAAGAAGTTTTAGATGAGCAGCTCAACATAAAAGGTATTTTAAATGTAATACTGTAGAATCTCTTACTGGAACTATCAAGAAGGCGTGCTCAATATCTATTAAAATTCGCGGACGTGGCAAAGCAGCAAATCCATGGTGGATTAATGAACTTTAGGATCTTAAGAAAAAGTGCATCCAACTTCACCATAAGCTAAACAATTAAAAAAATAGTCAACATTCGACAGCAGTTGCTATGGAACATACCAATGCTAATCGCACATGCCGCCGCACTAAAGAAGGCATCAATTGAGCACTTTCGAGAATTCTGCACACAACAAGGCAAAGAAAATGTCTGGTCACTGACAAACCGATTAATCAAGGATGCACCATTACATCGACCTCCAATGACGCTTCAATATAGCGGACTATACATTAACACCAGCGTCGGCACAGCTGAAGCTCTCCTGCAACATTTCTCTCCTGACGACACCGTCACCCAAGGATGAACCATTTACTGAAGAAGAAGTACTCGAAGCGTTAGTAACTATGAATCCAAATAGAGCCCCAGGTGTAGATAACCTCACCTCAGACATATGCTTGGCTTTTATAAAGAAATACTCCACATTTCTCACAGCTCTCTATATTGCGTGCCTCCGTGTGGGTTACTTTGCAAAAATTTGGAAAAAGCCTTACATTAAAATTTTACCAAAGCTAAACAAAGTTGAAACTAATGAGCTAGGATCTTACCGCCCCATAGGACTCCTTCCCGTGTTCGGAAAGCTGTTAGAGAAACTCTTTACCAAATGCCTTATATATCAAGGTGAAATGAAGCAATTAAGGTCTTTGAAACAATATGGTTTAAAAGAGCAGGCCTCAACTTTGGATGCTTTGCGTAACGCAATTGAAACTATTGGGAAGGAGAACTTGAAAAAGCGGCAAGTAATTTTGTGTCTTTAGACATTAAACGTACGTTTGATCGCGCTTGGTGGCCGGCGCTCTTAAATCAGCTATAACGAATGGAAAGTCCGTCTAATATTTACAGGCTTGTTATAAATTATCTTACAGATCGCAGCGCTTCACTAAACTACGCCGACGCCACTGCAACAAAAGCAACAACTAGAGGCTGTATCCAAGGGTCTGTATGTGGTCCAATTTTTTGGGACATTATCATAGATGAGCCGCTGCCTCAAAGGTGTGGAATTCAACGCCAAAACTGTAAAAGAGCTGCAATTTTACACTAACGATGCTCTGCGACTAATATATATACGATAATTGGGGAGAGAATGTGAAGTTGACTTAGCGACACCAAGCCATAGGCTATGGCATTTAAAAGTAATGCTAAACCAGCTGAACTAATATATTTTAAATTTGCAATCGACTAATCTTCGTCAAAGAAATTAAGTACCTGGGTGTAGTAATAGATAATCGACTGAGATTCACCAACCATGCTAAGTTCGTCGTCGAAAAAGTTCAACGAGTATATAAAAACTTATGCCGATATGTTAGGCCCGCATGGGGTGTACACGCCGCAAACGTTATCACAATCTGTAAACAAGTTGTGGAGCCAACTATAACTTACGCTGCAGGTATATGGGCAAAGCCATACAGTTAAATCATATTCGCCGTCTTCTCCGCTCGTTCCAAAGAAATTTCGCTATACGAGCAATAAGAGGCTTCCACACAGTTTTCGCTAATTCGGCTCTGGCGCTTGCAAGATTCACACCGCTGCATCTGAAGATAAAAGAAATTATGCAAATCGAAAGTGTCAAATTATCTGGAGAATATGATGAAACAGTAAACGTTATGCTTGAACATCGTACTGCACCAAAAAATCAATTGCATCCTTCTAAGCGTTTTGTAAGTATAGCATCACAACAGGAGGCTGACAATATTATCGATGCAAAAGCGACCCACATCTATACCGATGGAAGCAAGTTTGAAACAGGCGCTTGTGGATCAGCTTTTGTCGATCATAAACAAGATGACGACTGGACATCAGGTTAGGTTAGGTTAGGTTTTACAGCCGCATAGCACATAGAGACAACGAATCCACTTAGATCACGAAATGGGTCCGTTGTGAGCCGCGGGGGCTGGGCTCCATATTAAACCATTCGGAGCTTTTGACAAAGCGTAAAAGGTTGTTGATACCTAAAGTATATAGATTGTCTATATTCGTTAAGAAGTAGGATTTTAAAAATCGGTTCCTGCTTCTGGTTTGAGGTGGGCATGTGCAAAAAAGGTGTTGAATTGTTTCCAACTCCTCCTCATTTCTGCAGCTACGACAGAAATCATGCGTGTAAACGCCTAATCTCTTTGCACGATTTCCTATGAGACAATGTCCTGTGAGGGTCCCTACTAAGGTCCTGATTTAGCCTTGGCCATGTTTGCCTAGCAATTTCACAGGTGTTAACGCTAATCCATCTTTGATTTGCAGAACTGATTAGTGCGTCCTTAATGAGAAGGTTACAAGTTGCGAGAGGTATCTCCAAAAAATTACTTATGTCTGGCATACAGGTACCTTCTCTTGCAAGTTGGTCTGCCCTACAGTTCCCTGGTATATCTCTGTGGCCTGGAACCCAGCATAAGATTATACGATATTGTTTGGCCATCTCATTTAGAGATTGGCGACAACGTAAGACACTCCTGGATGTGGTTTGGAATGCATCCAGGCCTCGTAGGGCAGCTTGGCTGTCTGATAGAATGCAGATATCCGTTGATGATATTCTGTTTATCTTTAACCATTTTAAGGCTTCATGAATAGCGTTTATTTGCACTTGAAAAACACTACAGTGATCCGATAATTTAATAGAAAGCTCTTCGCAAAATAACCTTGAGTTTTGGATCTTCTTCAAACCATTCCAGTCTAGAAGGGATTTTCATTAGGAAATTCCTTTCGAAGCAAAGAATGGGAGGGTGATAATCACAGTCATTGGGTATATCCGTGTAGGAATCTAAAATGGATGAATGTCCATGTGTGACAGTCCTCAATTGTGAGCTCGCTTTGAGCCGAGAAGGACGACTGGACGTCATGTAAATTTAAATTACATGACATATGCACTGCCTCCCAGGCTGAAGCTTTAGCAATTGACACTGCACTGAAGTGAGCTCAGAAAGAGTTGAAAACGGAAAAACTAGTCATATATAGCGACAGTCGCCCTTGTTTGGAAGCTATCCAAAATCGGAGCAATCCTAACCCCTTAATTGCATCAAGGGACACAGAATTGACTTTTACTGGGTCAAATCACACATCGGCATTGAAGGAAACGAGCTTGCAGATGAGTAGGCAAAAGAAGCTGCAAATCAAGGGGTCGATCTAGTATACACGGCCTTTCCTTTAAGCTATGCTATACGGCAAATACATCTTAAAATATTCGAGTCATGGCAGCAGAAGTACGCCGACGATACCACCGGCTCCATTACAAAGACTTTCTTCTCAATTCTTGAAGATACTCAACTATACCGACAACTCTTTTGGATATCATTCGAATTAACACAGCTCTTTACTGGCCATGGTTTCAATAAGGCATACTTAAAGCGATTCAAAATCATTGACGAAGACTGGTGCCCGTGTGACCAACTCACTGTGTAAAGCCTGCATCATCTTTTGCACGACTGCCCACGCTTTCGCAGTGCACGACAGATACAGGAAACATTCTGTGCACAATATTTTATTCCAGCATTTAATATTAAACAAATTTCAAAGTATCCTAGTTTGATAACATCATTTAATGATTTTGTCAAAAAAAAAAAGTATTGATAATTTAAAAAAACTTCAATGCTTTGCACATTCCTACCTCATGTTTTAATCATAATAGTAATATAGTAAAATAATTATCTAACTGCTTTTATCCAATCGCAGGCCTTTTATTTCAGTTGGTCTTGTTAACTATAAAATATGACATACTGCACATATGTATGTATGCAAATACTTGCACTAAAACACAAACTAATTGAAATAATAAACTACTCGAAACGTGGTTAGCGCGTAGAGACCAAGAAAAAATAAAAACCTCCAAGGACCCAGCTTTTTTAATATCAGCATGTTTAGTCCGTCAGGGCCAATGGCTTTAGAAGGTTTCATATGTTTGATGCCCCCCTGAACCTCATCGCTGAAGAAAGCAAGTAGCACACTGTTCGTCAGTTTGTGGAGCCGTCTGGTGGCACTACGCTTGGATTTGTCAGCCGGAGGATGCAGAAAGAATTGCCGGCCAAAATAGCTCGAGCCTCTGTTCGGATCCGACGAAGTACAACCGTTGGAAGTGATATTCACCTTGTCGTTGTGCATCGTCGGGCTAGACAGGGACCTTCCGGTGGACCAGAGCTTACTCTCCCCAGGGGTGAAGTTGCAGGACTTCAAGTGTTCTTCCCATTAGGTCCGCTAGTGTTGGGTTACCAGTTGCCGAATCTCCAAATTGAGATCCTTTATGCGAGAATACCCGCCAGAACAGCTGCTTCAGCTGGAAGTGGGAACGGATGCTTTCCTTCCTCTCCTTGCCGTCCTTCCAGCAGGTATGAAGCGAGCCGCGGCAGCTGTGATCACCATGCGGAGTGCGCGTTCGCCTGCGAGCACATCAGTGGGGATAGGGAGAGCGGTGAAGGTGTCCTCAGTAGCATATCTGGTCCAATCAGCTTTATTAAAGTTTAAGTATGATCGGTGATCCGCAGAAACAAAGTCGGCAGGTTTCTCGATCCAGATTATAATGGGCAAGAAGAAGTTTTGTGTTTTGGTGATTTAAAAAAACTGTGTATATAATTGTGCCCGTTCCGCTGGTCGTCTTTAAAAAAATGTAGATTAATTAATTAAATTAAGCCGAAAAATACTGTGTGTATTTTAAAAAAAATTCTCGCGCATCAATAGTAATGAAAGAGTTTTAAATAGTAGTAGCAATTAAAAACGTTTGATGTGATTAACTTTATTACTCTTTTTATTTTAATGATCTTTGGTATACAATATTCTTCGTTTTTCCATGCGTTGTTGAATAAATGAACAATGGCTTACCAACTCTTGAGTATGAAACATAAAGTTGGCCATGAGAAAAACATGGGTATTCTAAATCAATACCACAAATTGATAAAGTTTGGCCTTGTGACTTATTAATATATTTATAAGTTCGTGCGGTTTTACAACAGATGGCGTAACTTGATTATTATTCCATCGATCCACATTTCCAAACATTCATTGGAGAGCTACTGTCGTAAGGCACAAACGTCAGTATAAGTTTTTTATTTGAAGCGTAAACAACAATATTTTTACCACACTTGAAAATGTCGAATTTCGTGCCAAATAATGTGTTTTTGCGGGGAATTCTTCTTCATTATTTTAATATGAAGAAAAAAGCAGCCGAAAGTCATCGTATCTTGGTGGAAGTTTATGGTGAGCATGCTCTATCTGAGCGAACGTGCCAGAAGTGGTTTGCACGCTTTAAAAGTGGTGATTTTGGCTTGGAAGACGAAGAACGCGAGGGTGCGCCGCCAAAGTTCATGAATACCGAATTGGAGGAATTGCTCGATCAAGATCCGGCTCAAACGCAAGAAGAGGTTGCAAAAACTTTGGGAGTTGATCAATCAACCATTTCCAAACGTTTAAAAGCCATGGGAATGATCCGAAAGGTAGGCCATTGGGTGCCGTATGAATTGAAGCCAAGAGACGTTGAACGCCGTTTTATGGCATGCGAACAACTGCTTCAACGGCACAAAAGAAAGGGTTTTTTGCATCGAATTGTGACTGGCGATGAAAAGTGGGTCCATTACGACAATCCAAAACGTCGGGCAACGTATGGATACCCTGGCCATGCTTCAACATCGACGTCGGCGCAGAATATTCATGGCCTGAAGGTTATGCTGTGTATCTGGTGGGACCAGCTGGGTGTTGTGTATTATGAGCTACTGAAACCGAATGAAACGATTACGGGGGATGTCTACCGACGACAATTGATGCGTTTGAGCCGAGCACTGCGAGAAAAACGGCCACAATACGCCGAGAGACACGACAAAGTTATTTTGCAACATGACAATGCTCGGCCACATGTTGCACAAGTGGTCAAAACATACTTAGAAACGCTCAAATGGGATGTCCTACCCCACCCGCCGTATAGTCCAGACCTTGCGCCATCCGATTACTATCTCTTCCGATCGATGCAACATGGCCTGGCTGACCAGCACTTCCGTAATTACGATGAAGTCAAAAAATGGATCGATTCGTGGATTGCGGCAAAACCGACCGAATTTTTCACAAAGGGAATCCGTGAATTGCCAGAAAGATGGGAAAAAGTAGTAGTAAGCGATGGACAATATTTTGAATATTAAATTTGTAACCATTTTACGTCAATAAAGTTTCAAATTTCGTAAAAAAACCGCACGAACTTATTCATAGTCCTATTAATAAAGCGTTTTTCAATAGGTGCGCTTCAACTTTTTTCCGATAGGGAGGGCGAACGACGCAATATTTTTTATTTTTCGCTTGTCATTTGTAAACTTCATTAGTATACATTTCATCATGGAACGCTACACACTTGAACAACGATTGCAAATCGTGCAAATTTTTTATGAAAATAATCGTTCTGTTGCTCTTCTTCAGTGTTGCTCTTTTTCAGTGTGTTCATCTTCAGTGATGAAGCTCACTTTTGGCTCAATGGCTTTGTCCACAAGCAAAATATGCGTTACTGGGCAGAAAGCAATCCACACGTGATTCATGAGGCACCGTTGCATCCCGAAAAAATCACTGTTTGGTGCGGTTTACATGCCGGCGGTGTAATTGGCCCATATTTTTTCGTTGACGAGAACGATCGCCACGTTACTGTGAATGGAAATCGATACCGCGACATGATAAACGATTATTTTTGGCCGCAATTAAATGGTATGGACTTAGACGACATGTGGTTTCAACCGGACGGGGCCACAAGCCACACAGCACAAGCTACAATTGATTTGTTGAAGAGTAAGTTCGATGAGCGCATTATTTCCAGAAATGGACCGGTCGAATGGCCGCCGCGCTCGTGTGATTTGACGCCTCTAGACTATTTTTATGTGAAGTCATTGGTCTACAGTAACAAGCCGGCGACGATTTGTGAGCTCAGAGCCAATATTGAACGCGAAATTGCTGGAATTTCGACCGATTTATGCAAAAGAGTGGTCGAAAATTGGGTTCAACGATTGGACTTCGTAAAACGTGCAAGTTAACGCCTCCTATACCACACACCACTAACCCAGTATGTAAACAATTAACCATAGATTAGTAGCGCAAGCCACTTCCCAAAAAGAAACAAATAAACAATAAATATAAGCGCTTACCATTAGCGAAAGTGTCAAACATGTCATTGACACTTTGCTAATGGAGGAAGTGGACATCACATATCACGCATGGTCCGCTTTCAATAGAATTAAGACATACGTAGAATTAACCTAAGATTTAAGCTTCACTTATGAATGTAGTTGTAAGCAGATTCTGTATAAATATTGAAATTAATAAAGTTTGTTTTTAGTTTTTATCCGTTGTGTATTGCGCGACAAGCATCACAATGAAGACTCGCATTTTTTAAAAAGCTTTTGCTATTGAAGTAAAAGTTAATTGGCGATCCTGCCAGGAGCTGTTTAAGTTCTGGTGGACCAAATAAATTAAAGTTGTGTACTATAATAGCTTATAAAAAGGCAGTGCATAATTTAAATAAATAAGTACCCCTAAACCGGAAAAGGGAGAAAAAATTTAATAAACAAATCATTACAGCAATTTACAGCTGCAAAAATTATTTTTTATTGTGCCAAAGGAAGTGCAATGAAAAGATTGTGTAAAGACTAAAAAAGGAGAAAACCAAAAAGTATCCTAGTCTAAAAAAATAATAAGAATAAAATATCGAGCAATTCTACAAAATATAATATCAAACAATTCTACAAGGAAAAAAGGCAAATTAGGAAAAACTCACTCAATTGAGGGAAAATCAAATAGAATCCATCTGTATGCAAACATTTTAGCAAGCAAACGGCATCACCAAGTTGGACCTGAAAGGATCTTCCAATAATGAGTAAGAAATTAAATAATTTTTAAGAATTAAAAGTTGTAAAGTATTAATTAATTGAGAATAAGTATAGCATATGGGCAATAGACCTAGTAGCTTAGGTTACGAAGGATTACACTATTGTGAAAAGTGTAAAGAAACCCACAAAAATTGTGTAAAAAATAAAGAAGTGATTAGAAATTTTTCAAATTTTATCAAAAATAAAGCTGGAAGAGTTGAGAAGTAGATTTGCAGATATGTCTATAGTGAATAATAATAACAGCACGTCCAATAGGGATGTTGTGTCGCGACTTATAGCTGCTAGCACCGCCTCGCTGCGTAGCGAGTTAGAACAAGTTAGACGTCAGTTGCAGGCTTTAAGTAATTCCGATAATGTTGCTGAATATGCAACAGAATCAATAGATTCAACGATCAATTGTGAGGAAAGTTTAGATGTCATAAAATCAATTCCTGAATTTCGAGGAAAAATCAACAATTATGTTAGCTGGCGCGAGGCTGCTATCAATTCAATGTCATTGTATACTAGGGGAAGCAAAAAATGTTTTGCTGCCTTGACTATCTTGCGTAACAAAATTACGCAGGACGCTAACGATATTTTAACGAACCACGGTACGGTTCTTAATTTCGATGCTATTCTGAGTAGGCTATATTAGATTTTGCCTTCGCTGATAAGAGGCCGTGTCACATAATATATTAAAACAGGAAATGAGTGTGCTTAGGCAAGGACCTGGTACCCTAATAGAGTTCTACAACGAGGTCAATAAAAAACTGACGTTATTAATTAATAAAACGATAATGACGCACGGAACGAATTCCGCAATTACAAAGGAGCTTAATACCAAAAACAGGGAAACAGCTCTTCGAACTTTCATTACAGGTCTTAACCCTCCGTTGGACCAGATCCTCTTCACGTTGGCACCACGTGACTTACCAAATGCTCTTGCCAAGGCGTTGGAGCTCGATGCCAATCAAATCCGAGCACAATTCGCATTGCATTTTTCAAGAAGTAATAATAATAATACAATAAACAGAAACGCTCCTCAGGGCGTTCGTAAGGGTGCGAATTTTCAGAACAATTTAAGGTATCCACCAAGGAATACCCAAGCAAATGAGGTCAAACAAAATCGTCCAGAGCCAATGGACGTTGATCCATCATTACAGATCACAAATAGGCCCAAACCGGTACAAACGTACCAGCAACAGGTGAGAGGCAATAGAAATAATTGGCAGACCAATTATAATTATCAGGCAAATGCTGTGCCAAAGAGGTCGAATGATAGTGCGCAAATAAGTACGTAACCTCAACAGAAGGTGCAAAAAATTAATAACATGGGAGAAAACCATTTTTTTGAGTAAGGTCTGATTTGCCCTACATTGTCAAGACGGATAGGAAGACGGGTCAAATCTTCAAAATCTTAGTTGATACGGGAGCAACAAGCTCATATACATATACGGGCCGGGCTCTATGTAAATAAAAATGTTTTAGAAATTAAGAAGAGGGTAAGAACCATTCATGGTTCGACCATCATAAACTTTTTCCATAATATCAATTTATTTGATGTTCAGGAGCGATTTTACGAGATTGAAAATTTGGAAAGTGATCTCTTAATAGGAATCAATTTCTTGAGTAAAATCGAGAAATCTATAGAAATAACAAAACAGAAAAAATTAATTTTCTTGATGATTTTGATATACCAAACCCCTCGGGACAAGAAGGTCCTGAAACGTCTGTCGAAGATGCTATCAATAAACCAAAAGGGAAAAATAATGAAAGAAATACCAAAAACGGTGTGAAGAAAATTAATCAGAAACCAGTAGGGAAAAAGGTCAGAAGGGGCCTGCCAAAAATTATACTAGAAACAAAAAAAAATAATAAAAATTTGCAAAAAAATATTTCGGAAAACCTAACTCCTAAAACGTTAGCTGAGGTAGATACCGCGAAAATAAAAAAATTGAAAAATCAAGATAAGAATGAAGATTCCCAAATTGGAAATTCATTGAATAATTTAAGGTCGGAGTCCTCAAAGATATCCTTTGAAGTAGATAGGAAAGGGGAGTCGATCGAAGGTTTGCAAAATAAGGTGATTGAGGAAATTTCAATAACACATAGTGATGTTAATTTAGATTTACCTTTTCGTACCGACGTAAAGGCGGAAATACGAACTTTTGAAGACAGGCCAATTTGGTCAAAACAATACCCTTACCCAATGTCAGTGAATGATTTTGTTAATAATGAGGTTCAAAGCCTGTTGCAAAAGGATATAATTAGGGAAAGTAAAAGTCCATACAATTCTCCAGTATGGGTGGTTCCAAAGAAAGGAGTAAATGATGACGGAAGTCCTAAATTGAGATTGGTCATCGATTTCAAAAAAATTTATGAAAAAACCACATCTGATAGGTACCCAATGCCTAATCCGGAGGTTATACTTTCGAATTTGGGAAAGTCTAATTATTTTTCTACAATAGGTTTGGAGTCTGGATTTTACCAGATATTAATGAAAGAAGGTGATATAGAGAAAACGGCATTTTCGGTAAATAACAGGAAGTACGAATTCCTACGAATGCCGTTCGGATTGAAAAATGCACCAAGTATTTTTCAACGAGCTATGGATAATGTATTAAGGGAATATATTGGAAAGTTTTGTGACGTTTATCTCGACGATGTTATAATTTTTTCAAAAAATTTGGAAGACCATAAAAAGCATTTAAGTTTGGTAATTAATATTATATATTAAGGGAGGCAAATATGAAAATATCCTCTGAAAAATCTAAGTTTTACCAAAGAGAGGTGGAATTTTTGGGATATATAGTGGCAAAGAATATAATCAAAACGGACCTAAGAAAGGTTGAAGCCATACAGAATTATCCTATACCAAAGACATTGCGTCAATTGCCGGGATTTTTGGGGCTGACAGGCTATTATAGAAAATTTATACACAATTACGCGGTTGTGGCAAAGCCATTAACTAAGCATTTGCAGGGGGAAAACGGAAAAATTTCCCAGTATTTGTCAAAGAAAAAGATAGTTAATCTAGATCAAGACGGAGTGGCTGCTTGTGAAAAATTGAAGAATTTACTGGCTCAACAGGTTGAATTTACACAACCTGATTATAACAAAAAATTTGTTTTAACAACCGATGCATCAAATGTAGCTTTGGGAGCAGTATTGTCACAAGAGGGGAAACCTATTGTCTTTATATCAAAAACATTAAATTCTACGGAGCTTAATTATGCTACAAATGAGAAAGAGTTGTTCGCAATAGTCTGGGCTTTGAAAGCATTGCGTAATTACCTTTACGGTGTTGGTGATCTGGAAATACACACTGATCATCAACCTTTTTCATTTGCGATTTCGGAAAATTAAGAGATGGAGATCATTTATTGAAGAATTTTCTCCAAAAATTATTTACAAACCAGGTGCAACCAATGTCGTTGCTGATGCATTGTCGAGACAAATGCTTAATAATTTGACGAATTCCGAAGAACATAGTGACTCCGGTGATTCGTTAGCGGACACACAACATTCTGCTGAAAGCAGTGATGAATGTCAGATTCATGAAACCAAAAAGCCATTAAATCATTTTAAGCAACAAATTTTGATAGATAACGGGGCGAAAATAACCGTGTTAGAGACAATTTCTTATTTTAATAATAAACGATTTTTGATCGAATACGACATACCGGAAAATATTGTTGGAATTTTAAAAGAATATATTAACCCAAAGTTGGTTACGGGAATATATTGCACACCTGAGGTACTGAAATAAAGAACGTATTGAGGGAGGCATTTCCAACTGTAAAATTTTTCATACGAAATTGTTCCCAAACGATATTACTAATAGAGAGGATCAGGGAGCGATTATTGATTGGAAATGGATTTCGGGTACGCCTGACCATGATGATTTTATGAAAATAACGAATAAAGTAAATGATCTAATAGAAAATGATAATAAGCAGTTTACAACAAATTCACAAATATTCAAAACAATCACAGAATTAACGCAAATCTTTAAGCAATTACAGGGCAGTTCTAATGAAAAAACTGTTTTAAGGCAAAGAAATAAATTAATAATTACAGAGCTTGAAAATATAGTGGAAACAATTACCTTGTCAAAAGTAGGAATATTAAATCCTTTAATTTTAGATATGTCAGAAATAAAAGAAATAATAAGCAATGAGCAAGTAAATGTAACAATATCAGATCTTATAGATGTTTCGGAATTTAAAATTGTACAAAAAAGTAATTTAATAGTTACAGTGCCAGCTCGCTAATCCGAATTAATGATTGCAGACCCTGATTCGGATTAACGAGATATTCGGATTACTGGATGTGCTGTTATTATGCTTATAATTCACTATATTCGAAAATAAAACAAAAGCCAGGATTTCAAAACAAATTTATTTTATTTTTATTAATCAACAATGAAAAAATTAAAGATTTTTATAAATACATATGTACGTATTTACATATTACGTTTTTTTTAACGTAGATAATTAGTGATGTAGGTTTCCTTGTCTTTCACATGCTTCTAAAGCCTTGTTCCGCAATTCTTTTAGCATTAATATGTAATCTGATTGCAGACCTCGTTCCTTTGCCCAATCTATTGAAATATTTAAGGCCTGCAGAGCTTCACGATTTTTAACGTGTTTCGTAATTAAAGGCTCTGGTTCCCCATTTTCTGTGTCTGACTCTGAACTACTACACGAAGTATTGTCAGAGTTCATAATCCAGCTAAGAATTTCATCTTCAGAAATATGCACGTCATTGTTGCGGTGAAATAAGTTGGTTATTGTGCGAAATTCTTCTGTTTCTTCAACACGATCATTCTCTGGCAACTCTTGTTGTAACAATGATAGAGGGATTTTATCATCTGAAGCCTACCTCTGAGAATGAATATGCTTCCAACAAGACTTTATAGAAGAATTGGGCACCCTGTCCCAAGATCGTTTAAGCAATTCACAAGCGTCCTTTAAACTGAATTGTTTCAAAAAAATGTCTAGATCATCCGCTACAGAGCTTACCAGTTCACACAAGAGATCTTTTTTGTAAAACAGCTTAGTTAGTCGTATCGCGTTCTGATTCATGGGTTGAATAATACTAGTACAATTTGAGGGTAAAAACATAGTTTTATATTGCACACATTCAGATACCAGCGGCTCTCCATGACACTTCGCATTATCCAGTAACTATAAAGCTTTTTTGGGCAGAATTAAACGATTTAAAAAACCATTCAGTAAAAATATATGTTGTCATCCATGCATTTTTCGAGAAAATCGCTTCTTAAAATTTTGCAACCATCCGTCACTAGCGTGAAATGATTGATTCGGATACATTTTTTGATGAAGTGATTTAGCTTTTTGTCGGTAAATTTCAGCTGAAATGGTTTGATGCCGTGACCGCTTCTCTTCAAACCAAGCATACAACTTAATCTCTAATTCTTCATTCTCTCCCGATTTGAGTGTTTTGCGCTGTTTTTAAAATTTGGCATCAGAATTCTCAGCAAATCTTATAAAAGAATAAATATGTATGTACAATAATATTTACAGAATACATTTTTTAAACAGGTTTTTTACCTTTTAATATTTTCAGCATTTCTTTTTATGTCGCAAATTGTTGAAGCTCCTACACCAAATTTCTTTGCTAAAACTTTTCCTGATTGTCCACGATTTACTTCTTCTATTATTTTAAGCTTATCAGCTAATGACAGTGTTTTATGTGCACGTTTTTTTGCATTTTATTTAAATTGATGTTTTCCCGACTAATACCACAACTAAACTATTCGCAACAAGAAAAATACACTCTTACATACATGGAAGGCTCTGTATTTCAATAATGTCCCGTTAGTTTTAAAATTCCGTTCATGGTTTTGTAAAAAAACAGACTCAAAAATAAAAAAACAAAAATTCGGTTTAGCGAGCTTGCAACGAATGCGGACTATAGAGCACGTAATGCGTCATAAATTCAATTCGGATTACTGGATAATTCGGATTACACACCTTCGGATTAGCGAGCTGGCACTGTATTTACATTAAGTATCCAAAAGTAAAAAATGTTTGTAAATTGTATAAAGCAATAGCTGTAGCGCAAAATGATGGAAAATTGTTGATTGAAAATGAAATAATAAAATGTGGAGATAAATTTTATTCAGCCAAATTTTGTAAAAAGGAATTAAATAATGCTTTCTGTATGATAAAAGGAAATAACACATGTTTGTCCAATATGTTAAATAATAAACATGCCAACAGCACAAAAATAAATGAAGCAAATGAATCAATAATTATTGTAAAAGATGGTGCTATAATAGCATCAGGAAAGCATAAAATTAATAATCACACTATAGAAGGAGTTTATTTGATAACTTTTCAAGATAATGTTATAATTGACAACAGAAAATATGAAAATCCTACAGGAAAAATTTTAAGATATTTAAGGGAAGGAAAATTAAAATCTTTTTTTGTAAATAAATACATTGAAACAAAAAATATTGATTTAAAACTAAACAATGTTAATATACTCACACCATTAAAGCAAGAAATAAAACGAAATCCTGTTTGGTGGACATTTACCACTTTAATTGTAATAATATTATCTGCATATTTTGTCTTTAAATTTATCATATACATTAATCTGAAAATTAAATTAAAAAATGCAAAAGAAAAAGAAGAATTATTATTGCAATTATCAAACAGAATTAATCACTTAACAGCTTTATATTCGAAGACGGGACGCTTCGATTTAGAAGAGGGGGAGTTAACGCCTCCTATACCACACACCACTAACCCAGTATGTAAACAATTAACCATAGATTAGTAGCGCAAGCCACTTCCCAAAAAGAAAAAAATAAACAATAAATATAAGCGCTTACCATTAGCGAAAGTGTCAAACATGTCATTGACACTTTGCTAATGGAGGAAGTGGACATCACATATCACGCATGGTCCGCTTTCAATAGAATTAAGACATACGTAGAATTAACCTAAGATTTAAGCTTCACTTATGAATGTAGTTGTAAGCAGATTCTGTATAAATATTGAAATTAATAAAGTTTGTTTTTAGTTTTTATCCGTTGTGCATTGCGCGACAAGCATCACAATGAAGACTCACATTTTTTAAAAAGCTTTTGCTATTGAAGCAAAAGTTAATTTGCACGCGGTGGTCATGCAAAAGAAATCGAATTTCATACTTAAATGTATATTTTTGTATTTTTTTCAAAAAAAAAAGTTGAAGCACTCTTACTGAAAAACGCTTTAGTAATCGCGAATGCGAGGCGAACAGGAAATTGGAGACGTTTGAATTCAAACGGCATATCCGATGGTATCATTGGTATTCGCGGTATTAAAACGTCTTCACCAGAGTATTTTCCATTCAAAATTGTTGCTTCAATGACGTTATTCATCAATCTCTTAACTGTTAATCGAGTGCCATTACATAGTCGTGGTTGATTTATGTTTCTCAACATAATAATCGGTGCTCCTATCTTCAAGTTTAGCATGTGTGGCGGTAATCCAGGTAAATCAAAGGAATTCAAAAATTCAGTGGGATAATTTACAAGTTCATCTTGATTTGTAACAGTGTCAACGGATCGATATGTTTGTTCTGGACTTGGTATGTTAGCCAAAATAGCCGCATTCATTTCATTCACATCTTTATTTTTGCCAGCCATAACGGCTCGTTCACTAAGCCAATCATGATTTTTGTAATTTTGAGGCAAATTTGGGAAAATACTTTGAATTAACTGTTCTTTCGTTTGACTTATTTGACAAAAGTTTGGTTGTAAAGTTATTAAGCCAGTTAAATTATCGACAGAAACTTTGCCATTTCCAATATCCAATAATTGCTGTGAAAATTCAGCAGCTGATGGATCATTTTGCATTAGAACACGAACATTTGTAGTTAGTTTGAGTGTTTGAACATGTCTCCACAAATATGATGATTTCCAACATGCCGCCAATTTATCTGCTACAGTTGCTCGAGGAATAACAGGCAGTGTTTGTCTAAAATTACCTGCCAGCAGCACTAAGGCGCGACCAAACATTTCATTTTCACTACGTAAATCTTGTAATGTTCTATCAAGCGCTTCCAGTGACTTTTTATGTGCCATCGAGCACTCATCCCATACAATTACGTGTGCGAAAAAGCGGAGAACGAGAAGAGAACTGTTCTATTCCCCCCCGCTATAACCCAGCTATGTGTTCAGGTGCAAATGACTTTTTTGCGTGGAGTCTGATATAAAATAAGTTATATTTACTCTTCTTAAATTTATATAAATTTTTCCAGGCGAAGTAAAAAAACTGACATATATTTGCTTCAACCGTATATTTGTGAGTACACAGGTAATACGTAAATATATGAATGATATAGGTAATATCTCATATTAGCATAACCTTTCTGCAAAAAATTAAGGAAACGATCACCAATCATGCCGGCAATGATACAATGAATTTTTCACTGTAACTGACTTCAGATTAACGTTTATATAATATAATAAGCGTATATGTAACATTTTAAAATTTTTTTAGAACTTTTTTTTAATTCTTAATAATAAGTGGTCTTCCTGTTCCTCTTTCTCTTCCTCTTCCTGTAGATATTCCTTCTCCTCTTCCATCTCCAGCTCCATCTCCTTTCTTTATCCCGGAAACGGGCAATAAAAATTACTTCACTTAAAAGCTTTCATCAACAGCTTCCATCTGATACCCATATTGTACAAACACATCCAAGGGTACCTTGGTCCACCTTTTCGGCTACATCTCGAGACCCTGGTCACTCAGAGATCTAAAAATACTCTGTATTAAAGCACTCATCAGTAGCTTTGATTTGATACCCACAATGTAAAAACACATCCTAGGGTTACCGGGGTCCTCGTTTTGGCCTTCGGCAGCGCCACCTGGTGGCGAATGGAATCAATAAGCATATTATACTAACCTTCTCCGTGGAAAAATATATATATATACCAAATTTCATAATAATCGGCCCCGACACACACGACCAAAATGTATTCAATTCTAATGAATGCTATGTGCGGTACAAAAAAAACGTGCGGCAAATAGCAAAAACACACTCACTTAACCGACGCACCGCACACACACGCGGTATCGGATTTCAACTAAACTTCACAGAAACCGTTGCCAAAGCAACACCAACAATGTGTGAAACTTTCATTGTGTTCCTTACACGACTTGCTGAGATTACCACGGATAAATGCACACTTTCGGCTTAATTTTTATATATATAGATATATTTTATACAACTAAGAAACCTCAGTCTTTATATGTACATCAACTCATAATATTGGGTTGGGGAATAAGTCCATAACGTTTTTATATTTTCTTATATTTTACAATGATTTGTATGCTGTTTGACTAGTGGTAAGTCTTCATTCGCTAGAACTCGTTCTGCTCTACAAAACTATGTTAATTATGTTTTGAGCTATTTAATATTTTATTAGTTTTGAAGCCAGTCATAGGCTAGTCTACAGCAAGGAAATGGTTTGCAAGTTCAATAACGGATATTACTTTAGAAGGAGAACGCTCGCCAAACCAGTAGTGAATTGGCGAAAAAAATGAACTGCGAGTATAAAACGATTCTCAATCACCTTCATTCAATGGGAGTTATCGAAAAATTGGGAGCCGGGGTGCCTCACGAGCTTAACGAAAAAATAAACAAAGTCGCCTGCAAATAGCTTCTCAGCATCTCGCCTGCCTGAGTCATGCCGGACCTTTTTCCAAAGAATATCATGATATGTGCGTGATGGTGCTGGGAAATACTCGAAAAGAATACCACGGTCAACAAGGAGCTCTACATTGCCCAGCTATACCGCATGAATGGGCCTATTCGACTGAAAAGACCTGATCGGCATAGTCAAACCATACTCCTTCACGACAACGCCAGGCCCCATGTTGCATAAATCGTCAAACTCGCACTCCAAGAGCACGAATGGAAGGTACTTCAGCATCCGATTATCCGTCATCCGACATCCGATTACACAGGCCGACAAAATTTAACCAACATTCAGACCCAGAAACCAGACTATATATTTCCGAAGGTTTATGATGCGCTGAATCCAAATCTGGCCTCAGAATTGCTCTATTAGTTTGAGTTTTCGAGATATCCTAACCTAAAAGTGCAAAAAACCCCATTTTTGCCCATATTTGAGGTTATGTAGCCTTGCAGATGTTTTCTTTCACCAAAATTAAAGGATGGTATCTTTAAATACAATCCTTCTTTTTTCAAATGGCGTTTTGTTTGCTCAAATATCATTTTTTTTCGCAGAGATATGGCATTTTGAAATTTTCATGTTTCGAAATTTTCCTACACCTGAAAATCGATATATATTCGATTACTAATTTTCTTGAATTGAGTCTTATTTTTCTTAAAATTTTGTCTCACACCATAAGTGTGCTGACTCACCACATCCCTACACTATCTAACCTTTGGGTACCGAGTCACACACAGCCCTAACCCCTAGAAACCACCCCTATCATACCGCGAGCAGGCTAACCCACATAACCGCAAGCAGGCTTTCCCACAAACTCCAAATTTACATACTATTAATCCATATATTTCAGGCCCTCAAACCCAAGAAAATTAGTAAGCGACTATATCATGTCTATGTTATCTTAATCGATTTTCAGGTGTAGGAAAATTTCGAAACATGAAAATTTCAAAATGCGATATCTCTGCGAAAAAAAATGATATTTGAGCAAACAAAACGCCATTTAAAAAAAGAAGGATTGTATTTAAAGATTCCATCCTTTAATTTTGGTGAAAGAAAACATCTGCAAGGCTACATAACCTCAAATATGGGCAAAAATGGGGTTTTTTGCACTTTTAGGTTAGGATATCTCGAAAACTCAAACTAATAAATTAATTTTAGTTATCAATCCGAATTTTGCATGGACAGAGAAGCAGATATTAGTTTAAATTATTTCGGATACTTTTCCTTGTAGACTAGTGTTACCATCTTTTCCGCTCCCTGACAAACCATTTGAAGGGCGTTTCCTTCGATAAAAAAAGAGCGCCTTAACACCTCGTTCAACAACTTTTTTGACACCAGACCAAGCGATTTTTGGCGGAAAGGCATCAACAAATTGGTCTAGAGGTGGGAAGAGGTAATAAACAGCAACGGCGAGTATATATTTGATTAACTTATTGGTATTTATAGTTCCTGTTTAATAAAAGCTTTCGGTAAAAACACAACGAACTTAATCCCCAACTTAATATTTAAAGACTTACTCAAACACATTTTATGTAAAGACAAAAAAAAAATGAACACTAAGAGAGGAAAAAATATTTTCTGTTTAATTATTTTATTTATTATCCTAATTTGGTTACGACAAATGAACGGTAAGACATTTATTTTATGCATTGTACCAATTTGACATATAAATTACAAATTTGAAACTTATTTAAGACTTAAACTAACATTGGTATACTGGTATATATATATATATATATACATTGGTATATGAGTATCATAAAATTTTGCAGGCTAAAGCATAAGCACAGAGATAAAAATCAGCTGAGACGGACGAGTACAGAGGTATGTAGGTTAATAAACATATATAGAGTAACTGCGGGTATTGTGGTATACCCATTTTATTTTCGTCTATAAAATCGTTAAATTTTATTTGATTTGAATGAAAATTTATCAACAATATGCTACCGTTATTAAGTTCAAATAAACTTAGCTTCAAAAGCCGTAGAGCCGCGAGTTTCAGAAATATTTAAGAAAGTACTGCAAAAGACGGAAACAAGCCCTTGAAGAAATTGGCGGGTAATGTGGTATACCTTATTCTGGTAATGTGGTATAGTATACCACATTACCCGCATATGATGCCTTTAATAATAAGTCAGTTACTTTTGATTGATAACTAAAATTTTATTGCGAACCATTTAAAAAAGGATTATGACAAAAATATTTTAAACTTCAATTGACAAAAAACGCAAAAATAAAATTCATAACATTTGTAAGAGTATTGCTTACAAGAATCGCAAAGAAAAATAGCACTTCGATTGGGAATACACTTTTCGTGGGCCCAAATTTGTTCGCATTGCAGACAAGACTTCATTACTGTAGCCTCCCCATAAATTTTGCCACAGTAGTTGCAAGAGGATTCTTTTGTTGGTGGAACATCTGGAAACTTCTCTTCACTGTCACTTGAATGCGAGTCAACAAACGATTTGGTAGAAATATTTTTTTTGTTAGAGGGTTTTGGAGATGGATTAACCGGAGCATTGCGTTTTCTGTTAATGCTTTCAATGCTCTGTAACAAATTACACTTATAAGGCGAAGTTGCCTTTGTTTTCCGGCCTTTCCGATTAGGTGGTGGAACTCGTAGCTTTGGTGGTGGAGATATTTCCCAGGGAGTAACGAGTCCTCGGCTTGTGATTGCTTCTATAAATAAATTAAATAGCGTTCCTAAAATTTCCATGGATTTTATTTCGAAACTTACGAATTTCAGGCTCAATTTCCATGGTTGATGCGCCTGGGGTTTCTTCTGTCGTTGAATTTATAGTTTCAACTGGATCCTCTGAGAAGACAATATATCTAGCAAGATTTTTTATATTTAAAACTAAATTGTACCTGATGATGATGAGTTCCCAGCTATAAAATCTGCATCTGTGAAAATATGTTTGTCAAACGGATAAATCTCCGTGGCTTTAAAACTATTTATTGCAATTTGTCCAGTTTGAACCCTCAAATAAGCCTTAGTAAATAGTCCTGCGATATCAAAATGTGTAACTTTTCTGCCCTGTTCACGCATAAATCGTCTTATTTCGTCATTATAGTACTTCTTAAAAGGTCCCATAAAAGCCTTATCCAACGGTTGAAGTTTGTGTGTTGAATGGGGTGGCAAAGAAAGTATAGTCACATTGTGTTCGCGGGCTAGATCAATAACTTCTATATTGCGTGTGTGGCTATAATGCCCATCTAATATAAGAAGCAGAGGTTCAGACGGAGATGGTTTCGTTACTCTTAAAAAATTCCTGAACCATTTCGTGAAGATGGGAATCTGAACCCATCCAGACAAATGGCACGCCGAGTTTGAGCCAGGGGGGCGCCTTTCATTAGAAGGGGATTATGGTTTTTTCGTGGAAAGATGAAAAATGGTGGTACGAAACCATCTCCTGCGCTCATGCAAGTGATGACTGTAACAAGCGATCCTCGCTCAGCTGAAGTCATTGTTCCAATCTGTTTTTTTTTCCTTTCCGAGCGATTATTTGTGCCTGCTGCGAAGGAACTATTGATATTCCGGTTTTGTCAACGTTCCAGATACGAGTTCGCGGAGAATTATGTTTTGCGTTTTCTTGTTCCAGCAATTTGAAAAATATATCAACATTTTCTCGAGAAAAACCACGTGCACGGTCGACGTTTGTTCCAGTTGGCTTTCGAAAACTCAGAACATTTCGGTGTCGGTTACAGAAGCCTTTTAGCCAATCCTTGCCAGCGCACTCTTTAATAACGGAGAACTTATTGGGAATGTTGTTTCTTGTGGCAATTTGATAACACAATTACCGCACGTCTGCGCGTGTTAGTCCCCAGAACCTTGACTCCATTTCTAGTAAATATTTAACTAAGTCATTTTCAATTTCCGCTGTTAAAATCGGAGCCCGGCCAAGTTTAGTTGTCAACAGCTCCTCGATGGATTTCTCGCTTCTTGACATGCGCTGCAGAGTGGTATGGGGGTCACTAAATGTCTTGGAAGCCAAGAGAATACCCATTTCACATTTTCTAGCCGCTTGGATAGCTTTTTTCATATCTTCTGCTTTCCATTTTCGTATTTCACCTTTCTTCGGCATTTTTTTGATCGAGAGGGTAATATGGTACACTATACCACTTTAGCCGCCTTTACCTATACCACAATAGCCGCATTAGAGTTTGAACAAATTAATTTTGAATAACTAAATATCGACCAAATATACAAAAATATTGCTTATATGCTTCACTAGTATTAAACTCACTTATTACTTCCCGATGAATAAATGCAGTTTAAAGCACAGGATTTTAATTTGCCAGAAATTTTCCACTGAGCACAAAAAAATGCCAACCACACGACCATGCGATTTTTTTACAACTGACTCACTGTATGCCTTGCAAAACACAAATCAAATCACGCTTTCTTAAGATTCTGAGAATGCCAAAATACCTAACTTGGTCCCGTTATTTCCACGTCTTTAGTTTTCGAATAAAGCTGGTATACCACATTACCCGCCTATACCACAATACCCGCAGTTACTCTATTTGTAACGGTCGTTTTGAAATCCTAACAAAGAATAGTCTGGATGCCATTAGGTTAGGTTATGTAAGCTTGGTTGGCAATAAGCCACGCATAGACCTTTTGTTCCCTAGCGATACCAGAAGGAGACCGACCTCTATGAATACTGAAAGTAGTCAGCATGTAGGATGTCAACGGTTTGGCAAATCTAAGCAGAGCTGAGAGATCCGTTTTAGAGACGTCTTCCAGACCCTCAAACAATGGGGCTCTCAGGCATTTTAAACGCGTTTTTAATAATGCCGGACAAACGCACAGAGGGTGTTCTAAAGTTTCCTCAACTTCCACTCTGCATTTGTCCTTGTTAGAAGTCCCTATCTCGTACGCATGTGGAGCCAATAGATTATGATTAGTTAGCATACCTATAATAGTTCTGCAGTCCTCTCGCGAGAGCGTAATTACGAATTGAGTCAGTTTTTTGGCGCTATTTCTACAAATAACTTTTGCTGTTTTGCATGTGGTCAAATTAGTCCAGCTAGCTAACACTAGTTTTTTCATGTAGTCGTCCATTTCGTTGTATATAGTATTGAGCGATTTTGGTATGTCGTTCTCTTGTTCAAATGGTAGTCTTACAGCACTTTTTGCTATGTCATCTACTATTTCGTTCCCCATAATGCCTTTGTGACCAGGTACCCAGTAGATATGCAGCCTACTGTTTGCGGCTAGCCTTTCTATGGCCTCCCTGCTCCGTCGAACATTTTTGGACTTAATACAATATGAGCTTATTGCTCTTATTGCTGCTTGGCTATCCACGTATATATTAATTGTTGAGTTCTTTCTTGTTCTAGTGTAGACTAGCTCCGCGGCTTTCCCCACAACAAAAACTTCCGCTTGGAAAATACTGCTGTGGTTTAGCAGCTTGATAGGCTGCCATATCCCTTGTTTTGAGCAGTAAATGCCCGCGCCAACTCCGTCTAAAGCCTTATAGCCGTCTGTATAGATGTGAAAAGTCTTATGGCCAGGCTTCATGCTTTTGTGCCATCCCTCCCTTTCAATTGCATTACGAAACCTTCTCTCCTAATTAAAATACGAAGTCGTGTAGTCTGTGCAACCTGAACTCCACTTTCCTATTGAGCTGTGTCCATGTAGCACCAATGCATCAGAAAGGGTGATAGACCCCAAGTAACGCCCAGCATTCTTTTACACACGTACAGGGTATTACTGACCTTTTTCAACCTTTCCTCAACATTGTGCTTCCACAGTAATTTACCATCCAGTATTACTCCGAGGTACCTCGCATGATCTTTCACAGGAAATCGTTGTTGCCTAGCTTCGGGAGCTACCTCGCCGGGACCTTGTACTTCCTGGTCCGTTCTATGTCCGTTTTTTCGGCATTTATCCCTAGCCCTGCGCGAGATGTCCATTGGTGTACCGTTTTAAGTGTATTATTCATCACATAACTGATGGTGTCCAAGTACTTTCCAGTAACTACTATAGCTATGTCATCTGCATATGCCACTAGTTTTGGTGCCCCTCCGTCAAATTTCTTGAGCTGTCCATTTGTCACAAGTAACCATAATAGCGACGATAGTACGCTCGTATTGTTTCATTCCGCTCTTATCTTTCTGCAGCTAATATCTGCCTTATCCATAGATAGATATTTAAAATAGAATCTTTCGTCAAACAGTTAAAGGCCCCTGATTTATCTAAAGGGTGATTTTTTAAGAGCTATAGGAAAGTTTTTCAAAAACATACACGAAAAATTCAGGAAAATGCATGAAATTTTGATTTAAACCGAATAATACGATATAATTTAATGTTTGAAGATTATTTCATGCAAATGTTGACTGCGACTGGCGGGTCCATCCGCTTAGTCCAGATTTGACATACTATTTCCAATGTTTCGGCGGGTATCTCACATATAAATGTTTTAATGTTGTCTTCCAATGCAGGCTTGTCTGAATAGACATGAGCTTTAACATAGCTGTTAACCAAATGACATGCAAGTCAAGCTCTTGCATTTTGGGAAAAAAAAGTTGGATATCAATTCACGGTAGCGCTCACCATTCACAGTTACGGTCCAATGATACCTCGAGCCCATAGACCGCGTTGAACCAACAACTGACTTGCTGGACTCTACTCTGAAGAAAAATAGTTGAACGTTTTATGAAGCTTTCGGAAAATGTATAAAAGTACTTAAGTTGGCAATAGGTGACGAGACAGAACTCGCCAGAAGGTGAGACATGAGACGTTTGCTGAAACAGTGATATTTCCATTGACACAGGATACAATAGCTCTCGTGAGGAAGCGAATGCTCAAAGTCCATCGGGTTGAAGTTGAAGACCCTACTTCAATAGAAGTAATAAGGGAGTAATTTCCTCAATTTACATGAAGAAGCTAGGAATTAAAGTGTTACAACTACGGTAAGATCGGACGTATGGCCCGCAATTGCAATGTACTACGCAGTCAACTGAAACTTGAAACGAACCAGTTCTAAGAGCGAGAATTGCATCCCACAACTGAATGCCCCACAGTTTCTGTCTCGCAAATTGGACGGAAAAGCAACATCTTGACAATAAAGGGGACTGTAGATGGTCGATCCCAGGTACTTACTCTGGACACAGGTGCAACTAACTCGATCATCCGGTCAGATTTCGTAAACCGTAATATGGAACCATTGGTTGGCTACAATTCTCAGACAGCTACAGGAGAGTGGGCTAGGATTTCCGGAAAGGTAGTTTACCGAGGTCGTTAGTGGAGCTTTGTCAGTAGTTCACACGTTTTTACTGGCTGAAATCACAGACGAAGTAAAATTGGTGTAGGGTACTAAATTATTTCAAGTCACCACCTATTTTGGCTAAAAGATCTGTTATAGGGAAATGTCGGGGTGTAGAAGCCACCGTGAAACTTTGAATAGACACAGGGGATGCAGGGTTTTGATCCATTCGTAAACCCGTGGAGCTCACTGGTTGTGCTGGTTAAAGAGAAAGATAGAAGCACCCGATTTTGGGTGGATTATAGAAAGCTGAATGAAGTCACGAAAATGGACTCTCTGCCATCACGAATAGATCACACTCTCGACACTTCATGCGGTGGATTTCCCCGCTTGATTTAAAAAGTGGTTACTGGCAGATAGAAATTGAGGATTGCGATCGTGAGAAGATAGCCTTCAGAACAGCAGATGGGTTATGGCAGTTTTCTGTAAAGCCTTTTAAACTATGTAACGCACCAGCAACCTTTGAGCGCCTGATAGAGCATGTGCTGAGGGACTGTGTTTGGTCTATCTGGATGACATCATCATCATTCGTACAAATTTTAGCGACCGTCTGAAAAAATTGGAAGAAGTCTTTAAGCGCATTGCCTCCGTTGAAGTATGATTGAATCCGAAGAAATCACTTTTTTTAAAACAAAAGCCACGTATCTTGGACATAGAATAACAACCGAGGGCATCAATAAGGATGAGAAGAAAATAAAAGCAGTGAAAGATTGGCCAGGAATAAGAAAAGTGCACAAAGTGCGAAGTTTCGTAGGAGTGTGCACAATTGCAGTAGAAATCTCCACAAGAAACAGGAGGAAGTATTCCAGTAGTTGAAAGAGCTTCTTTGTACTGCGATTATGTTAGCGTACCCAGTCACGAGAGAATAGTTTCTTGTGGATACAGATGCTAGGGCATCTCCCAAAGGGAGATTATCTGTGAGACTGAGGTAACCAACCCTACAAGTCAGGAGGACCAGACGGAATTGTACCAACGTAATTGGTTAGTTAAAATCTTTAGGGAATCCCAATCTTCAGGGTATATCCCTAATTTATAGAGGAAATTCAGGGTGGTCTTTATTTCCGAAGCAGGAAAACCGGGCAATACCACTACCAAAGATTTTAGACCGACTAGTCTCTCTTCGTTTTTAGTCAAAACATTCGAAAGAGGAAAGTTTCTCTCAACTATCAGCGGGCTCGTGCAATCAGCGCTAAGGAAACTCTCCAACTGGGCGACCTCAAACGGTCTAATGATTAATCCAGCCAAGATCGATCTAAATTGGTTCACTAGAAGATATAAGATACCGAGGGTTTAGTTATCATCTATAGATGGAGTAACACTAACCTTATCGAACGAAGCCAATTACCTTGGCATAATTCTGCACTCAAAGGATGAAGAAAGCTTGTAGTGCCCTCTTTATCCTTAAGAGGACATTTGGCAAAAAATGGGTCTTGAAACCGTACATCAACCACTGGTCGTACAATACTATCATCATACCCATTTTGACTTATGGAGCTTTCGCGTGGTGGGAGGCGGTGCAAACACAATCCTACCTAAAGAATCTCATAAAAGTCCAACGATTAGCTTGTGTGGGAATAACAAATGCGCTCCGATAGACGCCTCAGGCGGCACTGGAAGTGATCCTACATATTCCACCCATTGAATGCTCCCAAGATCAAAGCAGCAAGCATGCTAAAAGAAATCACGTACGGTCATGCATCAGTCTTACTATCTGTGGAATACTTGCAAGACGCATAGAAAACAGATCTGGTTCCCAAGATCGATCCGAACAGAAAGTATAATATTAAATACGAGTACTCGACAGGAAGGATTGGCAGACCAGAGTCATATCAGATGATAGTGATCACTATATTTATAGGGACGGCTCAAAGATAGACAATGGCACTGGATCAGGAATTTTCTCAGAACAATTATCTTTAAATTCCTCATTTAGATTTCCAGACTAGTGCAGCGTCTTCCAAGCTGAGGGCTACGCTATAAACCAAGCAGCAAAATCGATAAAGCTGACTTACCTCCAGCAAACCTTACCATTTTTATTGATAGTCAAGCAGCGATCAAGGCACTGGCGTTCAAAATGTTTTAAAGAGTGCAGGAGGTCGAAATCGCTTCATCCAACAATACAACACCACATTTTGTTGGGTTCCCGGATACTATGGAGTGGAGGGAAATAAAACAGCGGATGAGTGTGCAAGGATAGGCTCTGAGCTGGACCTTCAGCGAGTGGTAGAGGACATGAGAGAAACCGCGGAGGCCAAAAGAAGGTGGTATCTAACCAAGAATGATATAAACAAGATTGCGCCCATCAGAGAGTGCATGACGTCGCATTAGCTGAGTTGTGCAGTGTTGCCAACCAGAAGAATGTTAGAAAAGGTCACTCTGAGAAGATTTTAGTGCTAATGATATTTTAAAAGTGAAAATTTAATTTTTTGATCCTTTGGAGGTTACGTTAGAATATTAAATATTCTTCTCTCAACTCTTCTTAACATTTAAAACCTTTTTACACATTTCGTGTAATCATTCTTCCGGTCCTCAATCGTTAGTGGGACATAAGGCATCGAGAGGTGTATTCATAGTAAAAATAAGCAAAAAAATACCAGAAAATTTTGAAGAAACCATCACGACATTTTTACAAACAGAGTACCTCATGTTGTTGCATAACCTGAAATATAGCAAAAAAGTCGTTCTCTCAGCAAAAAACTCATAAATTAAAATGAACATAACCACAATACATTTATTTAAAAAAACGCACATTTTAAAGTTTAAGTAATTCAATAAAAATTTGGTATTTTATTTTCTTTAAATGGGCATTTTAGTGCGCTTTTATATCCAAAGTTAGGCAACACTGCAGTAGCAAGAGGTTTGACTGACAGATTTGACTGCTAAAAGGAGAAGAAGAACATCAACTATAACCGCTATCACGGGCAGTGCGACCAAATGTTAAAAAAAGTACAAAAGTTTACAAGATTATAAACATTACATTTTACTTAAAACAGGTTAGAAAAATGTCATGAAGAAAGAACTAAAACTACGAGACTAAATAACAAAAAAAATGCCTTGATTTAGCGAAAATGGTTAATCTGGCCATACTGGTGCTAATACAACGCCACTCATTGTCATTTGCTGACAGCAAAATAACTACTAACTGCAGAGTCTGCAAAGCGCTCTGGCCAAAACTTACGAAACCTTCTCTCCCAATTAAAATACGAAGTCATGTAGTCTGTGCAACCTAAACTCCACTTTCCTATTGAGCTGTGTCCATGTAGCACCAATGCATCAGAAAGGGTGATAGATCCCAGGTAACGCCCAGCATTCTTTTACACACGTACAGGGTATTACTGACCTTTTTCAACCTTTCCTCAACATTGTGCTTCCACAGTAATTTACCATCCAGTATTACTCCGAGGTACCTCGCATGATCTTTCAGAGGAAATCGTTGTTGCCTAGCTTCGGGAGCTACCACGCCGGGACCTTGTACTTCCTGGTCCGTTCTATGTCCGTTTTTTCGGCATTTATCCCTAGCCCTGCGCGAGATGTCCATTGGTGTACCGTTTTAAGTGTATTATTCATCACAAAACTGATGGTGTCCAAGTACTTTCCAGTAACTACTATAGCTATGTCATCTGCATATGTCAATAGTTTTGGTGCCCCTCCGTCAAATTTCTTGAGCAGTCCATTTGTCACAAGTAACCATAATAGCGACGATAGTAGGCTCGTTCGTATTGTTCCATTCCGCTCTTTTCTTTCTGCAGCTAATATCTGCCTTATCTATAGATAAGCCGCGGGCTGCACATTAAGTGACTCTACGCTATTTAAAATAGAATCTTTCGTCAAACTGTTAAAGGCCCCTGATATATCTAAAGGGTGATTTTTTAAGAGCTATAGGAAAGTTTTTCAAAAACATACACGAAAAATTCAGGAAAATGCATGAAATTTTGATTTAACCCTCTAGTACCCAAGACCGCCTGTAGACGGCCTAAGTTTATTTCACGCTTACTCCCTTTTAAAATACCATTTCGTTACTTTTTAAACTCTTTCTAATTCCGGAAAGTCCCAAAATTATTGCTGGTGCATTTGCAGCAGCGTCTTGTTTTTTAATCAGCCGTCATAGTCATTTGAAGTCGGAAAATAGTGAAAAGCGGTCAAATTAATTATTCTGCAAAAGTGGTGTGTTTTAAAAATTAAATAAAAATATTAGAAGTGTATTTAGCTTATAATAAAAATTATCATAGTGTTGGTGGTTGTGTTCAAAATACGAAAGTTAAAAATAATAACAAAAAAAAGTGTTTCCTGTATTTTATAAACCTTTGAAGACAGCCCGTCTAGAGGCGGTCCTGGGATAACTCGGAATAAATAACATCATGCGGTAAGTTTGAAATTTTGATATTTTTAGAGGAGGGCTAAGCTTAAAGTTTTGGTTTTTTAGAAATGGATCAACGACAAAAGTGTAAATTATCATCCCTCAATGATAAAGATATTGCAACATTTTTTGTTTTATTGGAAATCGACGATGATACAGACGTGGAAGAAGATTTGGAAGATCTTTTAGACGAAGATGTGGACGATGCAGAATTACCTATCGACACTGGAATTGACGAGGTGATTAACAGGGCGGTAAATTTGTCAGATTCTATGCTGGAATCAGAAGTGTGTGTCAATTTATGTCTCGTTGATCATTTCAATAACAGGTTTCAGTCCATTCCGATGACTCAACGTTTATGTGACGATGAACAAATGTGCGCACCGAAGATGATACCTTCGACAATATCTGCCAGATAAACCACATAAATGGGGTATAAAACTCTTCGTTTTGTGTGACTCCTTCGGATTTTGTTATAACTTCGAAATATATTGCGGCGCAAGAGACAATGCTGTTCTGACTGATACACCAGATCTTGGGGCATCAGCGAATGTGGTGGTCCGATTGTCCCGTAATATTCCAGATTTTAAAAACCATATAACATATTTCGACAACTATTACACGTCACTGCCACTTCTGGTTTATCTAAAATCACGCGGAATACATTCGCTGGGAACTATTCGTTCAAATCGAATTCCGAATTGCAAACTTCCGACAGATCTTGATCTCAGGAAACAACCCCGTGGATATTCAACTGAATTTTGTGGATCTGCTTTAGGAGTTGACATTTCTTTATCAGTTTGGAAGGACAATAAAATAGTGTGACTCGCATCGAGTTACGCAGGCGAAAAGCCCTTCCAGAATGAAACAAATGTTATAAATAAGGTGTCGCGGTTCGTCCGCTCAGAAAAAAAATTTGTTGATGTCGATTGCCCCAATGCAGTCCGTGAATATAATAGTCATATATGGGGGGCGTTGACCTCACGGATGGACTAATTGGGCGATATAAGATTCCGGTAAAGAGCTATAAGTACACAAACCGACTTTTTAATCACCTGCTTGATATGGCCATGATAAACGCTTATGTTTTGTTCAGAAGAATTAACAAGATTGACACGCATGCTAGGCAGTACCAACTGCCGAACTTCCGGGCAGAGATCGCATACGTACTCTGCAAACAACAATATTCTTCAATACCAAGAGCTCCAGGTCGTCCATGACAAACTCCTCAAGTAAAATTTACTGGAAGAAAAGCTAACTTACCTCCTGACGACGTTCGCTACGACGGAGTTGGACATTTTGTAAAGTTTTTATCACGCACCGGTAAAAATAGGTGCGAATATCCTGGCCGCACCTCCGAAACTCAAATCGTGTACCGAAAATGGAATCTGAATCTTTTTTTTTCCCAGCAAAAGGACTGCTTTCACAAGTTTCACCATAAATAATTTGCACCAACTGCCTATTTATGCCCAAAAGCATGCCTTTCTTTTGTGGATATTTTTCTAAAACTATTTGAAATAAGACTGACTGTTTGTTTTGTATTGATTTCTGTTAAAAACTTTCTGTTTTGTTCAATAAAAGTACGTAATACACTGAATTTGCAAGTTTTTCATTTAGATTTTTTTTGGCGTTCTTTCCCAAAGCCGCCTGCGGGCGGGGTAAGGTTTTATCCCTATATAATCGGATCAAGGAACAAAATTTCACTTTCTTGATAAAGAACCTATAATTTTACCATAATCCCCACCCAAAGCAATTTTTTTCATTCAAAAATAAAATTTGGGCACAAGAGGGTTAAGTCGAATAATACGATATAATTTAATGTTTGAAGATTATTTCATGCAAATGTTGACCGCGACTGGCGTTCAAATGGTCCATCCGCTTAGTCCAGATTTGACATACTCTTTCCAATGTTTCGGCCGGTATCTCACATATAAATGTTTTAATGTTGTCTTCCAATGCGTTAATTGAAGCAGGCTTGTCTGAATAGACATGAGCTTTAACATAGCTGTTAACCACATGACCTGCAAGTCAAGCTCTTGCATTTTGGGCAAAAAAAGTCGGATATCAATTCACGGTAGCGCTCACCATTCACAGTTACGTTACGATTCGCAGCATCTTTGAAGAAGTACGGTCCAATGATACCTCCAGCCCACAAACCGCACCAAACTGTTACCTCTTCTGGATTCATTGGTAGCTCTTGCAATTATTCTGGGTGATCTTCACTCCGAAGTCGACAATTCTGCTTATTTACGTACCCATTGATCTAAAAATGAGCTTCGTCGCTGAACACAATTTTTCGATAAAAAAGTGGTTCTTCGGCTAATTTACCAAGAGCTCATTCACCAAAAATTCTGTGTTGCGGTAGGTCGTTCGGCCTTAATTCTTGCTGTATTTTGAAAGGCTTCACACCTAACTCCTTTCGCAAAATTTTCCACGTTGTTGAGTAACAGAGGCCCAATGCTGCGAACGGCGACGAATCGATAATTGATGGTCATCATTAACACTGGTCGATACAGCTGCGATATTCTCTTCAGTTCGCACTCTACGTAAGCATGTTGGTGGTTTGATGTCCAATGTTGATGTAAATTTGGTTAGTCACAATAGCTCGAATAGCCTCTTCAGTGGGTCGATTAAACTGACCATAAAATGGAAGAAGCGCGCGATAAACTTTCTTAACAGAACACGCATTTTTATAATAAAATTCAATGATTTTCAAGCGTTGTTCGTTTGTAAGACGATTCATGGTTAAAATATAGACCAAACTGAAGATGTTTAAGAGTGAAACAAAACACGAAACGTGCGTCAGCTGTATAAACCAACTGTTTAAAAAGATAATAGCTAAAAAATCACCCGTTACGGTTAAGAGGCAGACTTTTGCGATTCTAAGGGAACTCTGAAGCCCTATCCCCGAGAGACATTCTAATAATATTGTAATTGTCTGTAAACAGCCCTTTTGGCAATATCATTTACAATTTCGTTTCCTGCAATACCCTTATGTCCGGGTACCCAATAGATATGCAACCGTCTGTCTGCGGGTAGTCTCTCTATGGCTTCCCTGCTTTTTAGAACAGTTTTAGATGAAATTTCATGAGTTTATTGCTTTTATCGCCGCTTGGCTGTCAACGAATAAATTTATTTCGGCGTTGCTTGATGCCTTTGCGATTGCTATTTCCGCAGCCTTACTTACAACAAAGAGTTCTGCTAGAAAGATACTGCAGTGCTCAAAAAGCTTAAATTGCTGCCTGATGCCTAGCTCTGCGCAGTAGACATAACATAAGATTTTGTAACATTTAAACATGGCCCATTTTTCTTTCCCCAACACAATATTGCATCAAAAATACTAGTTCGATGAGAATGGTAAATGTACTGTATATAATAAGCACACGGATGGGCATTAACATATTTCCACACCAAAAACACATCCTGATCTACTAAAAAACAGAGGCTCAAGAATCTAACCCTGAGAGACGGCCGCTATTGTTGATTTAGACCGCGTTGAACCAACAACTGACTTGCTGAACTCTACTCTGAAGAAAAATAGTTGAACGTTTTATGAAGCTTTCGGAAAATGTATAAAAGTACCTAAGTTGGCAATAGATGACGAGACAGAACTCGCCAGAAGGTGAGACATGGGACGTTTGCTGAAACAGTGATATTTCCATTGACACAGGATACAGTAGCTCTCGTGAGGAAGCGAATGCTCAAAGTCCATCGGGTTGAAGTTGAAGACCCTACTTCAATAGAAGTAATAAGGGAGTAATTTCCTCAATTTACATGAAGAAGCTAGGAATTAAAGTGTTACAACTACGGTAAGATCGGACGTATGGCCCGCAATTGCAGTGTACTACGCAGTCAACTGAAACTTGAAACGAACCAGTTCTAAGAGCGAGAATTGCATCCCACAACTGAATGCCCCACAGTTTCTGTCTCGCAAATTGGACGGAAAAGCAACAACTCGACAATAAAGGGGACTGTAGATGGTCTATCCCAGGTACTTACTCTGGACACAGGTGCAACTAACTCGATCATCCGGTCAGATTTCGTAAACCGTAATATGGAACCATTGGTTGGCTACAATTTTCAGACAGCTACAGGAGAGTGGGCAAGGATTTCCGGAAAGGTAGTTTACCGAGGTCGTTAGTGGAGCTTTGTCAGTAGTTCACACGTTTTTACTGGCTGAAATCACAGACGAAGTAAAATTGGTGTAGGGTACTAAATTATTTCAAGTCACCACCTATTTTGGCTAAAAGATCTGTTATAGGGAAATGTCGGGGTGTAGAAGCCACCGTGAAACTTTGAATAGACACAGGGGATGCAGGGTTTTGATCCATTCGTAAACCCGTGGAGCTCACTGGTTGTGCTGGTTAAAGAGAAAGATAGAAGCACCCGATTTTGGGTGGATTATAGAAAGCTGAATGAAGCCACGAAAATGGACTCTCTGTCATCACGAATAGATCACACTCTCGACACTTCATGCGGTGGATTTCCCCGCTTGGTTTAAAAAGTGGTTACTGGCAGGTAGAAATTGAGGATTGCGATCGTGAGAAGATAGCCTTCAGAACAGCAGATGGGTTATGGCAGTTTTCTGTAAAGCCTTTTAAACTATGTAACGCACCAGCAACCTTTGAGCGCCTGATAGAGCATGTGCTGAGGGACTGTGTTTGGTCTATCTGGATGACATCATCATCATTCGTACAAATTTTAGCGACCGTCTGAAAAAATTGGAAGAAGTCTTTAAGCGCATTGCCTCCGTTGAAGTATGATTGAATCCGAAGAAGTCACTTTTTTTAAAACAAAAGCCACGTATCTTGGACATAGGATAACAACCGAGGGCATCAATAAGGATGAGAAGAAAATAAAAGCAGTGAAAGATTGGCCAGAAATAAGAAAAGTGCACAAAGTGCGTAGTTTCGTAGGAGTGTGCACAATTGCAGTAGAAATCTCACAAAGAAACAGGAGGAAGTATTCCAGTAGTTGAAAGAGCTTCTTTGTACTGCGATTATGTTAGCGTACCCAGTCACGAGAGAATAGTTTCTTGTGGATACAGATGCTAGAGCATCTCCCAAAGGGAGATTATCTGTGAGACTGAGGTAACCGACCCTACAAGTCAGGAGGACCAGACGGAATTATACCAACGTAATTGGTTAGTTAAAATCTTTAGGGAATCCCAATCTTCAGGGTATATCCCTAATTTATAGAGGAAATTCAGGGTGGTCTTTATTTCCGAAGCAGGAAAACCGGGCAATACCACTACCCAAAATTTTAGACCGACTAGTCTCTCTTCGTTTTTAGTCAAAACATTCGAAAGACTGATTGATCTACATATCAAGAGCGCTATTAATGCCGATAACTTCAGCATGGCATAACATGCTTACCAGAAGAGTAAATCTGTAGAAACAGCAATGCTCGAAGTTATTGTGGAACCTAGTCTTAAATGAATTGCTTATTACCATGAGAAATGAGAGGATCAAGATAGTTGCTTGTGCTGACGATGGCAGGGAAGTTTCTCTCAACTATCAGCGGGCTCGTGCAATCAGCGCTAAGGAAACTCTCCAACTGGGCGACCTCAAACGGTCTAATGATTAATCCAGCCAAGATCGATCTAAATTGGTTCACTAGAAGATATAAGATACAGAGTTTTTAGTTATCATCTATAGATGGAGTAACACTAACCTTATCGAACGAAGCCAAGTACCTTGGCATAATTCTGCACTCAAAGGATGAAGAAAGCTTGTAGTGCCCTCTTTATCCTTAAGAGGACATTTGGCAAAAAATGGGTCTTGAAACCGTACATCAACCACTGGTCGTACAATACTATCATCATACCCATTTTGACTTATGGAGCTTTCGCGTGGTGGGAGGCGGTGCAAACACAATCCTACCTAAAGAATCTCATAAAAGTCCAACGATTAGCTTGTGTGGGAATAACAAATGCGCTCCGATAGACGCCTCAGGCGGCACTGGAAGTGATCCTACATATTCCACCCATTGAATGCTCCCAGGATCAAATCAGCAAGCATGCTAAAAGAAATCACGTACGGTCGTGCATCAGTCTTACTATCTGTGGAACACTTGCAAGACGCATCGAAAACAGATCTGGTTCCCAAGATCGATACGAACAGAAAGTATAATATTAAATACGAGTACTCGACAGGAAGGATTGGCAGACCAGAGTCATATCAGATGATAGTGATCACTATATTTATAGGGACGGCTCAAAGATAGACAATGGCACTGGATCAGGAATTTTCTCAGAACAATTATCTTTAAATTCCTCATTTAGACTTCCAGACTAGTGCAGCGTCTTCCAAGCTGAGATCTACGCTATAAACCAAGCAGCAAAATCGATAAGGCTGACTTACCTCCAGCAAACCTTACCATTTTTATTGATAGTCAAGCAGCGATCAAGGCACTGGCCTTCAAAATGTTTTAAAGAGTGCAGGAGGTCGACATCGCTTCATCCAACAATACAACGCCACATTTTGTTGGGTTCCCGGCTACTATGGAGTGGAGGGAAATGAAACAGCGGATGAGTTTGCAAGGATAGGCTCTGAGCTGGACCTTCAGCGAGTAGTAGAGGACATGAGAGTAACCGCGGAGGCCAAAAGAAGGTGGTCTCTAACCAAGAATGATATAAACAAGATTGCGCCCATCAGAGAGTGCATGACGTCGCACTAGCTAAGTTGTGCAGTGTTGCCAACCAAAAGAATGCTATTGAAGGTCACTATGAGAAGATTTTAGTGCTAATGAAAATTTGTTGTAAAAATTGATATTTTAAAAGTGAAAATTTAATTTTTTGATCCTTTGGAGGTTACGTTAGAATATTAAATATTCTTCTCTCAACTCTTCTTAACATTTAAAACCTTTTTACACATTTCGTGTAATCATTCTTCCGGTCCTCAATCGTTAGTGGGACATAAGGCATCGAGAGGTGTATTCATAGTAAAAATAAGCAAAAAAATACCAGAAAATTTTGAAGAAACCATCACGACATTTTTACAAACAGAGTACCTCATGTTGTTGCATAACCTGAAATATAGCAAAAAAGTCGTTCTCTCAGCAAAAAACTCATAAATTAAAATGAACATAACCACAATACATTTATTTAAAAAAACGCACATTTTAAAGTTTAAGTAATTCAATAAAAATTTGGTATTTTATTTTCTTTAAATGGGCATTTTAGTGCGCTTTTATATCCAAAGTTAGGCAACACTGCAGTAGCAAGAGGTTTGACTGACAGATTTAACTGCTAAAAGGAGAAGAAGAACATCAACTATAACCGCAATCACGGGCAGCGCGACCAGATGTTAAAAAAAGTACAAAAGTTTACAAGATTATAAACATTACATTTTACTTAAAACAGGTTAGAAAAATGTCATGAAGAAAGAACTAAAACTACGAGACTAAATAACAAAAAAAATGCCTTGATTTAGCGAAAATGGTTAATCTGGCCATACTGGTGCTAATACAACGCCACTCATTGTCATTTGCTGACAGCAAAATAACTACTAACTGCAGAGTCTGCAAAGCGCTCTGGCCAAAACATACGAAACCTTCTCTCCCAATTAAAATACGAAGTCATGTAGTCTGTGCAACCTGAATTCCACTTTCCTATTGAGCTGTGTCCATGTAGCACCAATGCATCAGAAAGGGTGATAGACCCCAAGTAACGCCCAGCATTCTTTTACACACGTACAGGGTATTACTGACTTTTTTCAACCTTTCCTCAACATTGTGCTTCCACAGTAATTTACCATCCAGTATTACTCCGAGGTACCTCGCATGATATTTCAGAGGAAATCGTTGTTGCCTAGCTTCGGGAGCTACCTCGCCGGGACCTTGTACTCCCTGGTCCGTTCTATGTCCGTTTTTTCGGCATTTATCCCTAGCCCTGCGCGAGATATCCTTTGGTGTACCGTTTTAAGTGTATTATTCATCACATAACTGATGGTGTCCAAGTACTTTCCAGTAACTACTATAGCTATGTCATCTGCATATGCCACTAGTTTTGGTGCCCCTCCGTAAAATTTCTTGAGCAGTCCATTTGTCACAAGTAACCATAATAGCGACGATAGTAGGCTCGTTCGTATTGTTCCATTCCGCTCTTATCTTTCTGCAGCTAATATCTGCCTTTTCCATAGATAAGCCGCGGGCTGCACATTAAGTGACTCTACGCTATTTAAAATAGAATCTTTCGTCAAACTGTAAAGGCCCTGATATATCTAAAGGGTGACTTTTTAAGAGCTATAGGAAAGTTTTTCAAAAACATACACGAAAAATTCAGGAAAATGCATGAAATTTTGATTTAAATCGAATAATACGATTTAATTTAATGCTTGAAGATTATTTCATGCAAATGTTGACCGCGACTGGCGTTCAAATGGTCCATCCGCTTAGTCCAGATTTGACATACTCTTTCCAATGTTTCGGCCGGTATCTCACACATAAATGTTTTAATGTTGTCTTCCAATGCGTTAATTGAAGCAGGCTTGTCTGAATAGACATGAGCTTTAACATAGCTGTTAACCACATGACATGCAAGTCAAGCTCTTGCATTTTGGGCAAAAAAAGTCGGATATCAATTCACGGTAGCGCTCACCATTCACAGTTACGTTACGATTCGCAGCATCTTTGAAGAAGTACGGTCCAATGATACCTCCAGCCCATAAACCGCACCAAACTGTGACCTCTTCCGGATTCATTGGTAGCTCTTGCAATTATTCTGGGTGATCTTCACTCCGAAATCGACAATTCTGCTTATTTACGTACCCATTGATCTAAAAATGAGCTTCGTCGCTGAACACAATTTTTCGATAAAAAAGTGGTTCTTCGGCCAATTTACCAAGAGCCCATTCACCAAAAATTCTGCGTTGCGGTAGGTCGTTCGGCCTTAATTCTTGCTGTATTTTGAAAGGCTTCACACCTAACTCCTTTCGCAAAATTTTCCACGTTGTTGAGTAACAGAGGCCCAAAGCTGCGAACGGCGACGAATCGATAATTGATGGTCATCATTAACACTGGTCGATACAGCTGCGATATTTTCTTCAGTTCGCACTCTACGTAAGCATGTTGGTGGTTTGATGTCCAATGTTGATGTAAATTTGGTTAGTCACAATAGCTCGAATAGTCTCTTCAGTGGGTCGATTAAACTGACCATAAAATGGAAGAAGCGCGCGATAAACTTTCTTAACAGAACACGCATTTTTATAATAAAATTCAATGATTTTCAAGCGTTGTTCGTTTGTAAGACGATTCATGGTTAAAATATAGACCAAACTGAAGATGTTTAAGAGTGAAACAAAACACGAAACGTGCGTCAGCTGTATAAACCAACTGTTTAAAAAGATAATAGCTAAAAAATCACCCGTTACGGTTAAGAGGCAGACTTTTGCGATTCTAAGGGAACTCTGAAGCTCTATCCCCGAGAGACATTCTAATAATATTGTAATTGTCTGTAAACAGCCCTTTTGGCAATATCATTTACAATTTCGTTTCCTGCAATACCCTTATGTCCGGGTACCCAATAGATATGCAACCGTCTGTCTGCGGGTAGTCTCTCTATGGCTTCCCTGCTTTTTAGAACAGTTTTAGATGAAATTTCATGAGTTTATTGCTTTTATCGCCGCTTGGCTGTCAACGAATATATTTATTTCGGCGTTGCTTGATGCCTTTGCGATTGCTATTTCCGCAGCCTTACTTACAACAAAGAATTCTGCTAGAAAGATACTGCAGTGCTCAAAAAGCTTAAATTGCTGCCTGATGCCTAGCTCTGCGCAGTAGACATAACATAAGATTTTGTAACATTTAAACATAGCCCATTTTTCTTTCCCCAACACAATATTGCATCAAAAATACTAGTTCGATGAGAATGGTAAATGTACTGTATATAATAAGCACACGGATGGGCATTAACATATTTCCACACCAAAAACACATCCTGATCTACTAAAAAACAGAGGCTCAAGAATCTAACCCTGAGAGACGGCCGCTATTGTTGATTTAGACCGCGTTGAACCAACAACTGACTTGCTGAACTCTACTCTGAAGAAAAATAGTTGAACGTTTTATGAAGCTTTCGGAAAATGTATAAAAGTACCTAAGTTGGCAATAGATGACGAGACAGAACTCGCCAGAAGGTGAGACATGGGACGTTTGCTGAAACAGTGATATTTCCATTGACACAGGATACAGTAGCTCTCGTGAGGAAGCGAATGCTCAAAGTCCATCGGGTTGAAGTTGAAGACCCTACTTCAATAGAAGTAATAAGGGAGTAATTTCCTCAATTTACATGAAGAAGCTAGGAATTAAAGTGTTACAACTACGGTAAGATCGGACGTATGGCCCGCAATTGCAGTGTACTACGCAGTCAACTGAAACTTGAAACGAACCAGTTCTAAGAGCGAGAATTGCATCCCCCAACTGAATGCCCCACAGTTTCTGTCTCGCAAATTGGACGGAAAAGCAACAACTCGACAATAAAGGGGACTGTAGATGGTCTATCCCAGGTACTTACTCTGGACGCAGGTGCAACTAACTCGATCATCCGGTCAGATTTCGTAAACCGTAATATGGAACCATTGGTTGGCTACAATTTTCAGACAGCTACAGGAGAGTGGGCAAGGATTTCCGGAAAGGTAGTTTACCGAGGTCGTTAGTGGAGCTTTGTCAGTAGTTCACACGTTTTTACTGGCTAAAATCACAGACGAAGTAAAATTGGTGTAGGGTACTAAATTATTTCAAGTCACCACCTATTTTGGATAAAAGATCTGTTATAGGGAAATGTCGGGGTGTAGAAGCCACCGTGAAACTTTGAATAGACACAGGGGATGCAGGGTTTTGATCCATTCGTAAACCCGTGAAGCTCACTGGTTGTGCTGGTTAAAGAGAAAGATAGAAGCACCCGATTTTGGGTGGATTATAGAAAGCTGAATGAAGTCACGAAAATGGACTCTCTGTCATCACGAATAGATCACACTCTCGACACTTCATGCGGTGGATTTCCCCGCTTGATTTAAAAAGTGGTTACTGGCAGGTAGAAATTGAGGATTGCGATCGTGAGAAGATAGCCTTCAGAACAGCAGATGGGTTATGGCAGTTTTCTGTAAAGCCTTTTAAACTATGTAACGCACCAGCAACCTTTGAGCGCCTGATAGAGCATGTGCTGAGGGACTGTGTTTGGTCTATCTGGATGACATCATCATCATTCGTACAAATTTTAGCGACCCTCTGAAAACATTGGAAGAAGTCTTTAAGCGCATTGCCTCCGTTGAAGTATGATTGAATCCGAAGAAGTCACTTTTTTTAAAACAAAAGCCACCTATCTTGGACATAGGATAACAACCGAGGGCATCAATAAGGATGAGAAGAAAATAAAAGCAGTGAAAGATTGGCCAGAAATAAGAAAAGTGCACAAAGTGCGTAGTTTCGTAGGAGTGTGCACAATTGCAGTAGAAATCTCACAAAGAAACAGGAGGAAGTATTCCAGTAGTTGAAAGAGCTTCTTTGTACTGCGATTATGTTAGCGTACCCAGTCACGAGAGAATAGGTTCTTGTGGATACAGATGCTAGAGCATCTCCCAAAGGGAGATTATCTGTGAGACTGAGGTAACCGACCCTACAAGTCAGGAGGACCAGACGGAATTATACCAACGTAATTGGTTAGTTAAAATCTTTAGGGAATCCCAATCTTCAGGGTATATCCCTAGTTTATAGGGGAAATTCAGGGTGGTCTTTATTTCCGAAGCAGGAAAACCGGGCAATACCACTACCCAAAATTTTAGACCGACTAGTCTCTCTTCGTTTTTAGTCAAAACATTCGAAAGACTGATTGATCTACATATCAAGAGCGCTATTAATGCCGATAACTTCAGTATGGCATAACATGCTTACCAGAAGGGTAAATCTGTAGAAACAGCAATGCTCAAAGTTATTGTGGAACCTAGTCTTAAATGAATTGCTTATTACCATGAGAAATGAGAGGATCAAGATAGTTGCTTGTGCTGAAGATGGCAGGGAAGTTTCTCTCAACTATCAGCGGGCTCGTGCAATCAGCGCTAAGGAAACTCTCCAACTGGGCGACCTCAAACGGTCTAATGATTAATCCAGCCAAGATCGATCTAAATTGGTTCACTAGAAGATATAAGATACAGAGTTTTTAGTTATCATCTATAGATGGAGTAACACTAACCTTATCGAACGAAGCCAAGTACCTTGGCATAATTCTGCACTCAAAGGATGAAGAAAGTTTGTAGTGCCCTCTTTATCCTTAAGAGGACATTTGGCAAAAAATGGGTCTTGAAACCGTACATCAACCACTGGTCGTACAATACTATCATCATACCCATTTTGACTTATGGAGCTTTCGCGTGGTGGGAGGCGGTGCAAACACAATCCTACCTAAAGAATCTCATAAAAGTCCAACGACTAGCTTGTGTGGGAATAACAAATGCGCTCCGATAGACGCCTCAGGCGGCACTGGAAGTGATCCTACACATTCCACTCATTGAATGCTCCCAGGATCAAAGCTGCACGCATGCTAAGAGAAATCACGTACGGCCATGCATCAGTCTTACTATCTGTGGAACACGTGCAAGACGCATCGAAAACAGATCTGGTTCCCAAGATCGATCCGAACAGAAAGTATAATATTAAATACGAGTACTCGACAGGAAGGATTGGCAGACCAGAGTCATATCAGATGATAGTGATCACTATATTTATAGGGACGGCTCAAAGATAGACAATGGCACTGGATCAGGAATTTTCTCGGAACAATTATCTTTAAATTCCTCATTTAGACTTCCAGACTAGTGCAGCGTCTTCCAAGCTGAGATCTACGCTATAAACCAAGCAGCAAAATCGATAAGGCTGACTTACCTCCAGCAAACCTTATCATTTTTATTGATAGTCAAGCAGCGATCAAGGCACTGGCCTTCAAAATGTTTTAAAGAGTGCAGGAGGTCGACATCGCTTCATCCAACAATACAACGCCACATTTTGTTGGGTTCCCGGCTACTATGGAGTGGAGGGAAATGAAACAGCGGATGAGTGTGCAAGGATAGGCTCTGAGCTGGACCTTCAGCGAGTAGTAGAGGACATGAGAGTAACCGCGGAGGCCAAAAGAAGGTGGCCTCTAACCAAGAATGATATAAACAAGATTGCGCCCATCAGAGAGTGCATGACGTCGCATTAGCTAAGTTGTGCAGTGTTGCCAACCAAAAGAATGTTAGAAAAGGTCACCCTGAGAAGATTTTAGTGCTAATGAAAATTTGTTGTAAAAATTGATATTTTAAAAGTGAAAATTTAATTTTTTGATCCTTTGGAGGTTACGTTAGAATAATTAATATTCTTCTCTCAACTCTTCTTAACATTTAAAACCTTTTTACACATTTCGTGTAATCATTCTTCCGGTCCTCAATCGTTAGTGGGACATAAGGCATCGAGAGGTGTATTCATAGTAAAAATAAGCAAAAAAATACCAGAAAATTTTGAAGAAACCATCACGACATTTTTACAAACAGAGTATCTCATGTTGTTGCATAACCTGAAATATAGCAAAAAAGTCGTTCTCTCAGCAAAAAACTCATAAATTGAAATGAACATAACCACAACACATTTATTTAAAAAAACGCACATTTTAAAGTTTAAGTAATTCAATAAAAATTTGGTATTTTATTTTCTTTAAATGGGCATTTATGTGCGCTTTTATATCCAAAGCTAGGCAACACTGCAGTAGCAAGAGGTTTGACTGACAGATTTGACTGCTAAAAGGAGAAGAAGAACATCAACTATAACCGCAATCACGGGCAGTGCGACCAGATGTTAAAAAAAGTACAAAAGTTTACAAGATTATAAACATTACATTTTACTTAAAACAGGTCAGAAAAATGTCATGAAGAAAGAACTAAAACTACGAGACTAAATAACAAAAAAAATGCCTTGATTTAGCGAAAATGGTTAATCTGGCCATACTGGTGCTAATACAACGCCACTCATTGTCATTTGCTGACAGCAAAATAACTACTAACTGCAGAGTCTGCAAAGCGCTCTGGCCAAAACTTACGAAACCTTCTCTCCCAATTAAAATACGAAGTCATGTAGTCTGTGCAACCTGAATTCCACTTTCCTATTGAGCTGTGTCCATGTAGCACCAATGCATCAGAAAGGGTGATAGACCCCAAGTAACGCCCAGCATTCTTTTACACACGTACAGGGTATTACTGACTTTTTTCAACCTTTCCTCAACATTGTGCTTCCACAGTAATTTACCATCCAGTATTACTCCGAGGTACCTCGCATGATCTTTCAGAGGAAATCGTTGTTGCCTAGCTTCGGGAGCTACCTCGCCGGGACCTTGTACTTCCTGGTCCGTTCTATGTCCGTTTTTTCGGCATTTATCCCTAGCCCTGCGCGAGATATCCATTGGTGTACCGTTTTAAGTGTATTATTCATCACATAACTGATGGTGTCCAAGTACTATCCAGTAACTACTATAGCTATGTCATCTGCATATGCCACTAGTTTTGGTGCCCCTCCGTCAAATTTCTTGAGCAGTCCATTTGTCACAAGTAACCATAATAGCGACGATAGTAGGCTCGTTCGTATTGTTCCATTCCGCTCTTATCTTTCTGCAGCTAATATCTGCCTTTTCCATAGATAAGCCGCGGGCTGCACATTAAGTGACTCTACGCTATTTAAAATAGAATCTTTCGTCAAACTGTAAAGGCCCCTGATATATCTAAAGGGTGACTTTTTAAGAGCTATAGGAAAGTTTTTCAAAAACATACACGAAAAATTCAGGAAAATGCATGAAATTTTGATTTAAGTCGAATAATACGATATAATTTAATGTTTGAAGATTATTTCATGCAAATGTTGACCGCGACTGGCGGGTCCATCCACTTAGTCCAAATTTGACATACTCTTTCCAATGTTTCGGCCGGTATCTCACATATAAATGTTTTAATGTTGTCTTCCAACGCGTTAATTGAAGCAGGCTTGTCTGAATAGACATGAGCTTTAACATAGCTGTTAACCACATGACATGCAAGTCAAGCTCTTGCATTTTGGGCAAAAAAAGTCGGATATCAATTCACGGTAGCGCTCACCATTCACAGTTACGTTACGATTCGCAGCATCTTTGAAGAAGTACGGTCCAATGATACCTCCAGCCCATAAACCGCACCAAACTGTGACCTCTTCTGGATTCATTGGTAGCTCTTGCAATTATTCTGGGTGATCTTCACTCCGAAATCGACAATTCTGCTTATTTACGTACCCATTGATCTAAAAATGAGCTTCGTCGCTGAACACAATTTTTCGATAAAAAAGTGGTTCTTCGGCCAATTTACCAAGAGCCCATTCACCAAAAATTCTGTGTTGCGGTAGGTCGTTCGGCCTTAATTCTTGCTGTATTTTGAAAGGCTTCACACCTAACTCCTTTCGCAAAATTTTCCACGTTGTTGAGTAACAGAGGCCCAATGCTGCGAACGGCGACGAATCGATAATTGATGGTCATCATTAACACTGGTCGATACAGCTGCGATATTTTCTTCAGTTCGCACTCTACGTAAGCATGTTGGTGGTTTGATGTCCAATGTTGATGTAAATTTGGTTAGTCACAATAGCTCGAATAGCCTCTTCAGTGGGTCGATTAAACTGACCATAAAATGGAAGAAGCGCGCGATAAACTTTCTTAACAGAACACGCATTTTTATAATAAAATTCAATGATTTTCAAGCGTTGTTCGTTTGTAAGACGATTCATGGTTAAAATATAGACCAAACTGAAGATGTTTAAGAGTGAAACAAAACACGAAACGTGCGTCAGCTGTATAAACCAACTGCTTAAAAAGATAATAGCTAAAAAAATCACCCGTTACGGTAAATACGCAGACTTTTGCGATTCTAAGTAAACTCTGAAGCTCTATCGCCGAGAGACATTCTAATAATATTGTAATTGTCTGTAAACAGCGCTTTTGGCAATATCATTTACAATTTCGTTTCCTGCAATACCCTTATGTCCGGGTACCCAATAGATATGCAACCGTCTGTCTGCGGGTAGTCTCTCTATGGCTTCCCTGCTTTTTAGAACATTTTTAGATGAAATTTCATGAGTTTATTGCTTTTATCGCCGCTTGGCTGTCAACGAATATATTTATTTTGGCGTTGCTTGATGCCTTTGCGATTGCTGTTTCCGCAGCCTTACTTACAACAAAGAATTCTGCTAGAAAGATACTGCAGTGGTCAAAAAGCTTAAATTGCTGCCTGATGCCTAGCTCTGCGCAGTAGACATAACATAAGATTTTGTAACATTTAAACATAGCCCATTTTTCTTTCCCCAACACAATATTGCATCAAAAATACTAGTTCGATGAGAATGGTAAATGTACTGTATATAATAAGCACACGGATGGGCATTAACATATTTCCACACCAAAAACACATCCTGATCTACTAAAAAACAGAGGCTCAAGAATCTAACCCTGAGAGACGGCCGCTATTGTTGATTTAGACCGCGTTGAACCAACAACTGACTTGCTGAACTCTACTCTCAAGAAAAATAGTTGAACGTTTTATGAAGCTTTCGGAAAATGTATAAAAGTACCTAAGTTGGCAATAGATGACGAGACAGAACTCGCCAGAAGGTGAGACATGGGACGTTTGCTGAAACAGTGATATTTCCATTGACACAGGATACAATAGCTCTCGTGAGGAAGCGAATGCTCAAAGTCCATCGGGTTGAAGTTGAAGACCCTACTTCAATAGAAGTAATAAGGGAGTAATTTCCTCAATTTACATGAAGAAGCTAGGAATTAAAGTGTTACAACTACGGTAAGATCGGACGTATGGCCCGCAATTGCAGTGTACTACGCAGTCAACTGAAACTTGAAACGAACCAGTTCTAAGAGCGAGAATTTCATCCCACAACTGAATGCCCCACAGTTTCTGTCTCGCAAATTGGACGGAAAAGCAACAACTTGACAATAAAGGGGACTGTAGATGGTCGATCCCAAGTACTTACTCTGGACACAGGTGCAACTAACTCGATCATCCGGTCAGATTTCGTAAACCGTAATATGGAACCATTGGTTGGCTACAATTTTCAGACAGCTACAGGAGAGTGGGCAAGGATTTCCGGAAAGGTAGTTTACCGAGGTCGTTAGTGGAGCTTTGTCAGTAGTTCACACGTTTTTACTGGCTGAAATCACAGACGAAGTAAAATTGGTGTAGGGTACTAAATTATTTCAAGTCACCACCTATTTTGGCTAAAAGATCTGTTATAGGGAAATGTCGGGGTGTAGAAGCCACCGTGAAACTTTGAATAGACACAGGGGATGCAGGGTTTTGATCCATTCGTAAACCCGTGGAGCTCACTGGTTGTGCTGGTTAAAGAGAAAGATAGAAGCACCCGATTTTGGGTGGATTATAGAAAGCTGAATGAAGTCACGAAAATGGACTCTCTGTCATCACGAATAGATCACACTCTCGACACTTCATGCGGTGGATTTCCCCGCTTGATTTAAAAAGTGGTTACTGGCAGGTAGAAATTGAGGATTGCGATCGTGAGAAGATAGCCTTCAGAACAGCAGATGGGTTATGGCAGTTTTCTGTAAAGCCTTTTAAACTATGTAACGCACCAGCAACCTTTGAGCGCCTGATAGAGCATGTGCTGAGGGACTGTGTTTGGTCTATCTGGATGACATCATCATCATTCGTACAAATTTTAGCGACCGTCTGAAAAAATTGGAAGAAGTCTTTAAGCGCATTGCCTCCGTTGAAGTATGATTGAATCCGAAGAAGTCACTTTTTTTAAAACAAAAGCCACGTATCTTGGACATAGGATAACAACCGAGGGCATCAATAAGGATGAGAAGAAAATAAAAGCAGTGAAAGATTGGCCAGAAATAAGAAAAGTGCACAAAGTGCGTAGTTTCGTAGGAGTGTGCACAATTGCAGTAGAAATCTCACAAAGAAACAGGAGGAAGTATTCCAGTAGTTGAAAGAGCTTCTTTGTACTGCGATTATGTTAGCGTACCCAGTCACGAGAGAATAGTTTCTTGTGGATACAGATGCTAGAGCATCTCCCAAAGGGAGATTATCTGTGAGACTGAGGTAACCAACCCTACAAGTCAGGAGGACCAGACGGAATTATACCAACGTAATTGGTTAGTTAAAATCTTTAGGGAATCCCAATCTTCAGGGTATATCCCTAATTTATAGAGGAAATTCAGGGTGGTCTTTATTTCCGAAGCAGGAAAACCGGGCAATACCACTACCAAAGATTTTAGACCAACTAGTCTCTCTTCGTTTTTAGTCAAAACATTCGAAAGACTGATTGATCTAAATATCAAGAGCGCTATTAATGCCGATAACTTCAGCATGGCATAACATGCTTACCAGAAGGGTAAATCTGTAGAAACAGCAATGCTCGAAGTTATTGTGGAACCTAGTCTTAAATGAATTGCTTATTACCATGAGAAATGAGAGGATCAAGATAGTTGCTTGTGCTGACGATGGCAGGGAAGTTTCTCTCAACTATCAGCGGGCTCGTGCAATCAGCGCTAAGGAAACTCTCCAACTGGGCGGTGCAAACACAATCCTACCTAAAGAATCTCATAAAAGTCCAACGATTAGCTTGTGTGGGAATAACAAATGCGCTCCGATAGACGCCTCAGGTGGCACTGGAAGTGATCCTACATATTCCACCCATTGAATGCTCCCAGGATCAAATCAGCAGCATGCTAAAAGAAATCACGTACGGTCATGCATCAGTCTTACTATCTGTGGAACACGTGCAAGACGCATCGAAAACAGATCTGGTTCCCAAGATCGATCCGAACAGAAAGTATAATATTAAATACGAGTACTCGACAGGAAGGATTGGCAGACCAGAGTCATATCAGATGATAGTGATCACTATATTTATAGGGACGGCTCAAAGATAGACAATGGCACTGGATCAGGAATTTTCTCGGAACAATTATCTTTGAATTCCTCATTTAGACTTCCAGACTAGTGCAGCGTCTTCCAAGCTGAGAGCTACGCTATAAACCAAGCAGCAAAATCGATAAAGCTGACTTACCTCCAGCAAACCTTACCATTTTTATTGATAGTCAAGCAGCGATCAAGGCACTGGCCTTCAAAATGTTTTAAAGAGTGCAGGAGGTCGACATCGCTTCATCCAACAATACAACGCCACATTTTGTTGGGTTCCCGGCTACTATGGAGTGGAGGGAAATGAAACAGCGGATGAGTGCGCAAGGATAGGCTCTGAGCTGGACCTTCAGCGAGTGGTAGAGGACATGAGAGTAACCGCGGAAGCCAAAAGAAGGTGGTCTCTAACCAAGAATGATATAAACAAGATTGCGCCCATCAGAGAGTGCATGACGCCGCATTAGCTGAGTTGCGCAGTGTTGCCAACCAAAAGAATGTTAGAAAAGGTCACTATGAGAAGATTTTAGTGCTAATGAAAATTTGTTGTAAAAATTGATATTTTAAAAGTGAAAATTTAATTTTTTGATCCTTTGGAGGTTACGTTAGAATATTAAATATTCTTCTCTCAACTCTTCTTAACATTTAAAACCTTTTTACACATTTCGTGTAATCATTCTTCCGGTCCTCAATCGTTAGTGGGACATAAGGCATCGAGAGGTGTATTCATAGTAAAAATAAGCAAAAAAATACCAGAAAATTTTGAAGAAACCATCACGACATTTTTACAAACAGAGTATCTCATGTTGTTGCATAACCTGAAATATAGCAAAAAAGTCGTTCTCTCAGCAAAAAACTCATAAATTGAAATGAACATAACCACAACACATTTATTTAAAAAAACGCACATTTTAAAGTTTAAGTAATTCAATAAAAATTTGGTATTTTATTTTCTTTAAATGGGCATTTATGTGCGCTTTTATATCCAAAGCTAGGCAACACTGCAGTAGCAAGAGGTTTGACTGACAGATTTGACGGCTCAAAGGAGAAGAAGAACATCAACTATAACCGCAATCACGGGCAGTGCGACCAGATGTTAAAAAAAGTACAAAAGTTTACAAGATTATAAACATTACATTTTACTTAAAACAGGTTAGAAAAATGTCATGAAGAAAGAACTAAAACTACGAGACTAAATAACAAAAAAAATGCCTTGATTTAGCGAAAATGGTTAATCTGGCCATACTGGTGCTAATACAACGCCACTCATTGTCATTTGCTGACAGCAAAATAACTACCAACTGCAGAGTCTGCAAAGCGCTCTGGCCAAAACTTACGAAACCTTCTCTCCCAATTAAAATACGAAGTCGTGTAGTCTGTGCAACCTGAACTCCACTTTCCTATTGAGCTGTGTCCATGTAGCACCAATGCATCAGAAAGGGTGATAGACCCCAAGTAACGCCCAGCATTCTTTTACACACGTACGGGGTATTACTGACCTTTTTCAACCTTTCCTCAACATTCTGCTTCCACAGTAATTTAGCATCCAGTATTACTCCGAGGTACCTCGCATGCATGATCTTTCAGAGGAAATTGTTGTTGCCTAGCTTCGGGAACTACCACGCCGGGACCTTGTACTTCCTGGTCCGTTTTTTCGGCGTTTATCCCTAGCCCTGCGCGAGATGTCCATTGGTGTACCGTTTTAAGTGTATTATTCATCACATAACTGATGGTGTCCAAGTACTTTCCAGTAACTACTATAGCTATGTCATCTGCATATGCCAATAGTTTTGGTGCCCCTCCGTCAAATTTCTTGAGCAGTCCATTTGTCACAAGTAACCATAATAGCGACGATAGTAGGCTCGTTCGCATTGTTCCATTCCGCTCTTATCTTTCTGCAGCTAATATCTGCCTTATCCATAGATATATCTAAAGGGTGATTTTTTAAGAGTTATAGGAAAGTTTTTCAAAAACATACACGTAAAATTCAGGAAAATGCATGAAATTTTGATTTAAATCGATAATACAGGCCACATAATTTAATGTTTGAAGATTATTTCATGCAAATGTTGACCACGACTGGCGTTCAAATGGTCCATCCGCTTAGTCCAGATTTGACATACTCTTTTCAATGTTTCGGCCGGTATCTCACATATAAATGTTTTAGTGTTGTCTTCCAATGCGTTAATTGAAGCAGGCTTGTCTGAATAGACATGAGCTTTAACATAGCTGTTAACCACATGACATGCAACTCAAGCTCTTATATTTTGGGCAAAAAAAGTTGGATATCAATTCACGGTAGCGCTCACCATTCACAGTTACGTTACGATTCGCAGCATCTTTGAAGAAGTACGGTCCAATGATACCTCCAGCCCATAAACCGCACCAAACTGTGACCTTTTCTGGATTCATTGGTAGCTCTTGCAATTATTCTGGGTGATCTTCACTCCGAAATCGACAATTCTGCTTATTTACGTACCCATTGATCTAAAAATGAGCTTCGTCGCTGAACACAATTCTTGGATAAAAAAGTGGTTCTTCGGCCAATTTACCAAGAGCCCATTCACCAAAAATTCTGCGTTGCGGTAGGTCGTTCGGCCTTAATTCTTGCTGTATTTTGAAAGGCTTCACACCTAACTCCTTTCGCAAAATTTTCCACGTTGTTGAGTAACAGAGGCCCAATTGCTGCGAACGGCGACGAATCGATAATTGATGGTCATCATTAACACTGGTCGATACAGCTGCGATATTTTCTTCAGTTCGCACTCTACGTAAGCATGTTGGTGGTTTGATATCCAATGTTGATGTAAATTTGGTTAGTCACAATAGCTCGAATAGCCTCTTCAGTGGGTCGATTAAATTGACCATAAAATGGCGATAAACTTTCTTAACAGAACACGCATTTTTATAATAAAATTCAATGATTTTCAAGCGTTGTTCGTTTGTAAGACGATTCATGGTTAAAATATAGACCAAACTGAAGATGTTTAAGAGTGAAACAAAACACGAAACGTGCGTCAGCTGTATAATCCAACTGTTTAAAAAGATAATAGCTAAAAAATCACCCGTTACGGTTAAGAGGCAGACTTTTGCGATTCTAAGGGAACTCTGAAGCTCTATCCCCGAGAGACATTCTAATAATATTGTAATTGTCTGTAAACAGCGCTTTTGGCAATATCATTTACAATTTCGTTTCCTGCAATACCCTTATGTCCGGGTACCCAATAGATATGCAACCGTCTGTCTGCGGGTAGTCTCTCTATGGCTTTCCTGCTTTTTAGAACAGTTTTAGATGAAATTTCATGAGTTTATTGCTTTTATCGCCGCTTGGCTGTCAACGAATATATTTATTTTGGCGTTGCTTGATGCCTTTGCGATTGCTATTTCCGCAGCCTTACTTTCAACAAAGAATTCTGCTAGAAAGATACTGCAGTGGTCAAAAAGCTTAAATTGCTGCCTGATGCTTAGCTCTGCGCAGTAGATATAACATAAGATTTTGTAACATTTAAACATAGCCCATTTTTCTTTCCCCAACACAATATTGCATCAAAAATACTAGTTCGATGAGAATGGTAAATGTACTGTATATAATAAGCACACGGATGGGCATTAACATATTTCCACACCAAAAACACATCCTGATCTACTAAAAAACAGAGGCTCAAGAATCTAACCCTGGGAGACGGCCGCTATTGTTGATTTAGACCGCGTTGAACCAACAACTGACTTGCTGAACTCTACTCTCAAGAAAAATAGTTGAACGTTTTATGAAGCTTTCGGAAAATTTATAAAAGTACCTAAGTTGGCAATAGATGACGAGACAGAACTCGCCAGAAGGTGAGACATGGGACGTTTGCTGAAACAGTGATATTTCCATTGACACAGGATACAGTAGCTCTCGTGAGGAAGCGAATGCTCAAAGTCCATCGGGTTGAAGTTGAAGACCCTACTTCAATAGAAGTAATAAGGGAGTAATTTCCCCAATTTACATGAAGAAGCTAGGAATTAAAGTGTTACAACTACGGTAAGATCGGACGTATGGCCCGCAATTGCAGTGTTGGTTGGTTGGTTGGTTAGAGTGGTGATTCATCCAGAATCCAACTAGCACTTCCGCACCATTTTGTTGCCACATCCTCGTTACCAAATTGTTTAACAGTTATTTGCAGCAGGACTATATCCAGTCTGTGCGGTTTAGGAACCTTATTAGGTTGTTGACGTCTACGCCAGACAGTTGCTCGAGACTCTCGAACAGCGGTTTGCCCAGGGTTAACATTCTGTCCTTCCATAGGGCAGGGCATTCACAGAGGAAATGGAAGATTGTTTCTTTTTCCTCCGGTTTTTTACAACTATGACAGTATGTGTTGTGAGGGATGCCCATTTTGGCGGCTTGTTCTCCGATAGACCAGAAGCCAGTTATGACTGCCGTAAGTCTGCAGGTGTCCCGTCGTTTCATGTTTATTAATGTCAACGATTGCTTGAGGTTGTAGGTGGGCCATAACGTTCTGCTGATTTTGCATTTCGTCTTGTCTCTCCATCTACAATCTGCAATTCGAAGGTATTTTAGGGAAATTGCATTCTTGACCGCACCTAGTGGAGTGAATACTGGTACTGCAAGAGCGCTATTCATGGCAGATCCCCCTCTTGCCCGTTCATCAGCTTTTTCGTTACCTTCTATGTTCCGGTGTCCCGGGACCCAAATCAAGGTTACTATATGGTTTTCACTCAAGTTGGTGAGGCTATTCCTAGTTTGCTCCACCACTTTAGAGGTTGTTATAGTCGCGTCCAGCGCGTGGATTGCGGCTTGGCTATCCGAAAGAATAGCGATATTGCCCTTAAAAGAGAAATCTGCGATTAGTAACCTATAGGCTTCCCCAATTGCTAGTACTTCCGCTTGGAAGACGCTGCTGGTATTGGGGAGACGCACAGATTTTTCAATTCCAAGTCTATGGGAATATATACCATCTCCAACACCACAGTCCATTTTACTGCCATCTGTATAGACTGTGGTATCGAAGTTGTTTAGAGAGAATCCCTTATTCCATTCTTTTTTAGATGGAAAGTGTGTGGCAAAATTCCTATTGAACGTTACCATCGGGACGATGTAGTCAGTCCTCACCGAGGTTAACTGAGTTTGTCGCAATAATAGACTAGCGTGACCATAAGTTTTTCTTTTCCAGCGACCCGCTTCATTTAACCTAAATGCACTCATGGTTGCCGTCTTCTTTATATGTAGGTCTATTGGAATAACGTGTGTCAGTGCATTGAGAGCCTCTCTAGGACATGATCTGATTGCACCGACCGTTATTGCACAGGCTGATCTTTGTATTCTGCCGAGTAATTTGGTATTGTACTCTCTCCCTAGAGCTTTCCACCAAACTACCGAACCATACGATAAAATGGGTCGTATAACCGCCTTATACAGCCATAATGTATGCTTAGGTTGAAGACCCCATCTTCTTCCAAGCATACGTTTGCAGGCATATAAAGCAATTTCTGCTTTCCTTACCCGTTCTTCGACGTTTAACTTCCAGCTAAGTTTGGAGTCCAGAATTACTCCTAAGTACTTTGCACTGGTTGATAGTGACAGAGTTTGTCCGTTGATATTTGGTAGGGTGAACGTTGGTACCTTGTATCTGGTGGTAAAAAGCATAAGTTCTGTTTTACGCGGGTTTAAACTTAGCCCACATCCTGTGGCCCAAGAATTAAGCTCGCCTAACGCCCTTTGGATGATCCCACTGATCGTATTTGGACACAGTCCTGACACCATTAACACCACATCATCAGCGTACGCCACCACTTTTACCCCACCTCCGTCAAGTTTTGTTAAGATTTTGCTGATCACACATAGCCAAAGAAGTGGAGATAATACTCCCCCTTGTGGAGTGCCCCCGTGGACCTTCTTGGTTATGTTGATATTACCAATATTAGCTTTGATGATCCTCGTTTCTAGCATGGAGATGACCCAGTTACTAATGCAACTGTCCACCTCCAGGTCTATCAACGCCCGTTGGATGGTATCTGTGCTAACATTGTTAAAGGCGCCTTCGATATCCAAGAATGCCGCCATGGTATAATGTTTGCTCTCTAGAGAGCCCTCTATTGTTCCGATAACCTCGTGAAGCGCCGTCTCCGTAGATTTGCCTTTAAGGTATGCGTGTTGTGCAGTTGATATACCAGAGCTCTCCAAAGAGCTTCTGAGGTGCGTATCCAAAAGTCTTTCCAAAGTTTTTAACAGGAAAGACGAAAGACTGATTGGCCTGAAGTCTTTCGCTGATTCATGTCCTCTTCTACCTACTTTTGGTATGAAGACGACCTTGACTAGTTTCCAGCTGTCTGGAATATGGCCTAAGTTTAAACACGCTTTAAAAATTTCCTCTAGCCATGGTAGGATACAGTCTAAGGTTTCCTGTAATATCTTTGGAATGATCCCATCTGGCCCCGGAGATTTAAAGGGTGAGAAAGATTTGATTGCCCATGCAACTTTTTCTTTGGTAATAATTTCATTTGCAAGATGCTGTGGATTATATTGGCTCCGCCTAATGTTTCCCCTCTCACTTTCGTAAGCGCTGCATCCCGGAAAATGCGTGTTTAGCAGAAGCTCTAGCGATTCTTCTGCTGTAGCAGTCCAAGTTCCATCAGGTTTCTTGACCTAAGAAGCCATAGAGTGGTCTTTGGAAAGAACCCGGCTAAGCCTAGCGGAATCCCTGGTGGATTCGATTGACGAACAAAATTCCCTCCAGCTCCCTTTTTTGGCGGCCCTGATTGCCTTCTTGTACTGTCTCCGACTTTCTCTATACAATTCCCAATTTCCCGTCGAGTAGCTGAGGTTAAACGTTGATCTAGATTTTTCCCTTAGTTTTAAGAGCTCACTACTCCACCAAGGAGGGTGAGTTTTTTTGCTAAATTTTATGGGGCAGGACGTTTTGTAGGCCCTACTAAATGCCTTTTCCAGTGTTATGACCTTACTCTCAAGGCTTTCCGTGAGAGTGATTTGAGGGATAGGAGTCCCTCCTATCCTCTTGTTTACTGCATTTTTGAACCTCTTCCAGTTGGTTCTTAAAGGATTTCGATACGGTAGGGGTGGATCTACCTTAAGATCCAAATCGTAGAGGATCCAACTATGATCAGAAAAGGACCTTATATTGGATACCCTCCAATTATCTACCCTTACTAAGCTATTTTCAGACAGTAGAGTAACATCAATCACTTCCTCCCATCCTCTGAAGTACTCCGTACTAGGAAAGGTGAAAGTGGGACCGATAAGTTAGTATTAATAATAAAATTATATAAAGACTCACCTCGGACGTTTGTCTCGGAGCTTCCCCACAACGCATGCCTCGCGTTGGCATCGCATCCGAGCAGCAGGTTCTTGTTTCTGGCTTCACACACAAGCCGACGAGCCTCCTCGGGTGGTGCTGGCCGATCATGTGCCTTGTAGATGGAAGCCAGTATGATGCCGACACCGTCAGCGGCTTCTACCTCCACAGCCGTCACATCCTGTGAACAATATGATGGGATTCAAAATATGTTCAAATGTTTCTTAGCTACAATACAAGATCTGGGGTTACCTTCAGTCCGTTTGTAGAAAAGGTTGTGGTTGTTCCCAGTGAACCCCTTCACCTCGGTGCTCCGCACCCAGGGCTCCTGGATTAAAGCGATGTCGACGTCCTCCTCCGCCAGGAGAACGGTTAGGTTGTCCGTTGCAGTCCGCGAGTGCTGCAGGTTTATTTGGACAACCTTGAGACCCATGCTGCTGGTCACTTTACAATTTGACGGCGTCGCCAAGCTGCACTCCCGGGTGCTGCTTATTAACGCCATCGTTTTTGGTAGATGCGGCGTCGTCAAGTTGCATGCCTGTGAGCAACTCGTTGGCGCCGTCAACCTCGTCCTGTTCATCCTCCGGATTTGCAGATCGGAATATCTTCAGTTGCGTTTTCCTGACGCCGAACCGAAGTTTATTGTCCACTTTTCCCAGTGGCTCGATACTCTCCTCCGATATTTGGAGAAGGAAGGACACACTGTTCTTTTGCGGAGCCTCCGCTTTGATGATGCTCCAGTCATCCATCGGAACAGTGCGGTTGTGTGCCTGCAAGTATGGAATAAGTTGCTTAGCTTCGAATTCCATGTTCGGGATCCAGATGCGAGCCCTCGACCGTCGAGGGATTTCGCTGGCCGGGATTAGTTTGAGCCTCAAACCTTCCCAGTCGCTCTGGATCTTGCCCACAACTGTTTGCAGGAAGTTAAGGGAGAGTTGATCATCGCACTTGATCACCCTGTATCCGCGGACCACCTCCATTGAATCAAATCCTGGCACATGACCCTCCGGGTTTGCCATGACATGATCGACGACAATGCGGGACAGCCGTGCCTCGATTTCGGACCACTTATCCGATGCAGGTTTACCGCGGTTTGTTATTTCATCAGCCAACGCTATTGGCAGGTGATCCCGTGCCACCTCATTAAATGAGCGTTTGGTTGGTTTTGGTATTGAAGCAGTGTGAACCGACACTTTGTGCTTCTTCGTTGGTTTGTCGTTTTCGTCCTGCGAACGATTGCGTTTCACGGCTTCTGCCTTCTGGGTGGCCTGGAACGCCAGGTACTGATCGACCACCTTTTGGCACCTTGCCTTATCGGCCGCGTTTTTTTGGATGAGTTTTACCTTCAGCCTCATTTTTATTCATTCTTCCGAGAATAGTCAGAGACCTCTGGTAAAGCTTATACCTGGACGGGCCTTTTTTAACGTTTGGGCGCTTTTGCCCCTTGGCATCAGCGGATGTGGATGGTTGATTGGAGGTTGATGGCGTGCTGTGGCCCACAGCTTTGCCATCAACCGTCTCTTGGCTGGAGGCCAAGAGTTCGTCCTCTGAGGAAGTTCAGAACTTCCTCAGTTCGTTGGTGTCGGTCCGAGTTGTCCATTTGTCCATCTGTTGTGTCAATGGGTGCGTCCGTTTATCCGTTCGTTTTGGGTCTGTGTCCGTCCGTTTGTCCGTCTTCTTTGTAACCTTATCCGAATTTGTTTGTTTATTTTGTTCGTTCATTCTGTTTCGTACGGTCACCTGCCCTTCCAGAAGGCTGCACATGTCGCCATGTGCGGTGACCAATGAGGATTTGCAGTGTACTACGCAGTCAACTGAAACTTGAAACGAACCAGTTCTAAGAGCGAGAACTGCATCCCACAACTGAATGCCCCACAGTTTCTGTCTCGCAAATTGGACGGAAAAGTAACAACTTTACAATAAAGGGGACTGTAGATGGTCGATCCCAGGTACTTACTCTGGACACAGGTGCAGCTAACTCGATCATCCGGTCAGATTTCGTAAACCGTAATATGGAACCATTGGTTGGCTACAATTTTCAGACAGCTACAGGAGAGTGGGCTAGGATTTCAGGAAAGGTAGTTTACCGAGGTCGTTATTGGAGCTTTGTCAGTAGTTCACACGTTTTTACTGGCTGAAATCACAGACGAAGTAAAATTGGTGTAGGGTACTAAATTATTTCAAGTCACCACTTATTTTGGCTAAAATATCTGTTATAGGGAAATGTCGGGGTGTAGAAGCCACCGTGAAACTTTGAACAGACACAGGGGATGCAGGGTTTTGATCCATTCGCCCGTGTGGAGTTGCCTGATCTCCCATCGGGCGCGTCCCAGGTGGTGGATAGAGAGCCCTGGCATCACAAGAGTGGCCTTCGCTGATGGGGTGGGTTCAACACTCGTGTGATGACTCAAAGTTGGCATAGAATCAGGGTGCCATCCGCGAACCAAACTGGCTAGGGAGGAGTCCCGAAAAAAACCAAAAGGTAATGGAAAACAATGGTTCTATTACTCCAGGTGGAATCCACACAAGTGGCAATACACCCGCTTCGGCGGCAGGGGCATGGATTCTGGAGGCCCCAACCATTACCCAAATCTCTCAGCTCTACGAGCGAGAGCGCATCCTGGAGGAGACGGTTGCTGCTATCGCAATCTCCTCTCCTTCAGAGTCTGAAAAACGTTTCCCTGCTTCTGAGGGCCTGAGTTGTGAGGTCTCTTCGGTGGCTGCACGACCTCCCAAAGAAGCAGGGAAATCGAAGAGCGCGGCAAGGAGGGAGAGAAGAAAGCGGCGGGCAAGGCTCATGCGGGAGAAATCCTCATGTGGCTCTGCCGGCCCTTCTGCGTCTGTGTCTTCCAAACGACCTCGGTTAGCGGAAGTGACACCCACGGAAGCTATCGAATCTACGGTGGGCACAGGCACTCCCAAGTTGTCTCGCTCTCGAGGCAAGCGGAGAAAGACGGTGGCTGAAAGCAGCACACCTCCCTGCCCTGCGGTTGCCGCCAATGGCCGAGCCACGACCCCCCAAGGTACGAGCGCGGTCTTGGCGCCAGCCAATGTGGCGGGAAAAGGTTCTGCTGAGCCACGTCTCTATCGGCGCCTCGACAAAATGTCCAGCACAGCTGTCTGCCCGGCAAAATCTTCGTCAGTGGAAGATCGGGAGCTGGACCTTCGCCCAAGCACATCCAAGGGTGCGGCCAAGCCATCCTATAGCGAGAAGGCTGCTGGCCCACGACCTGTGGCTGTGATTGGAAAACTGAGGCCTGACCTTCAGCTGACGGATGCAGAAATCAAATACTGCAAAAGCCAACTGATGCGTCGGGTTATTGCCTCCGGTCCGGAAGCCAACGCGAAGGGCTATGAGACAAAGGACGGCACCATAAAGGTGACGTGCGCGTCTCTGGCCAACTTCGAGTGGATCAGGACCGTGGTCAATAACGTGCCCCCCATGGGGACCACTCGCTCCGCAGTATACAGCGAGGAGAGTGTACCCCTCAGGAAGGCCATCTGCTGGATTCCGGATCCAGACCTGTCTACGGCGGATGTCCTATCCTGTCTACGTGCCCAGAATCCGGGCATCAACACGAGGCTTTGGCGAGTCGTCTCGTACACCAAGAGTAAAAACCGGGACGGGAAGGAAGGGGCTACTCTTGTGGTGCGAGTGGACGAGGCCAGTGTTGATGTCATGGGCTCACGGTACGGGAACCGCCTGAGTCTCTTCTTTGGGACGGCCAGCTTCCATGTCTTTCCCAAATGAGTGACTCGGACGATTCCTGTAGCTATCGTCCCTTGACGGTGACGCAAATTAACTTGCAGCATTCCAAAGCCGCTACTGCACTACTAAGTAGAAGGCTTTCCCAGCTGCACACATTACCCCACATAACAGCAGTGCAAGAGCCCTGGGTCCTTAGGGGCCGTCTCTGTGGCTTAAGTGCGCTGAAAGGGGCCACGTTATTATATGACAGGAGTTCTAGCAGACCTAGGACCGGTCTTATAGTATCATCCCATCTCACTGTGACGGGTCTTGAGCAATTCTATTGCCAAGACCTGGTAGCGGCTGAGGTGTGTTATAGAGGTAGACGCGGATGGTCGAAGTTTGTGATTGCATCTGCTTACTTTCCTTACGATGCTCTGGAAGGGCCACCACCCGGGAAGGCCACTAGTCTCGTGAGGTTCTGTGAGCGGCGCAGTCTGGGCCTCATCCTATGTTGCGATGCTAATGCCCAGCATACAATCTGGGGCAGCAGCAAGTGCAATGGACGGGGCTCTCGACTATTCGAATTTATCGCGTCCTCCTGCCTAGACATACAAAACAAGGGCTCACAGCCAACGTTTGTAAGGGCTAGAAGACAGGAGGTGATTGATCTATCCCTATAAAACTCAAAACTTGGGTGGTCAATCAAGAACTGGAGAGTCCTTGCCGAAGATTCGTGCTCGGACCACAGGTACATTGAGTTTCAGTGTGGCGAGGAGGCACAAATGCCATTGCCCTCTAGAAACCCAAGAAAAACAGACTGGCAGAAGTTTAGGGAGGCGTTGCGGGACCTTGACGTTGCGCCACCAAGACTTCGAAAAGAACAGGCCATTGAGGCGGCTGTTGAGAAACTCAACGCTGCCCTAACCGACTGTTTTGAGTCAGCCTGTCCAATTCGACCTCTCCATAGCCGGACTCCCGTTCCGTGGTGGAACCGAGAGCTCCAGATGTTGAGGCGTGAGTCGAGAAAACTTCTAAACCGGGCCCTCAAGACTAACCTTGCAGAGGACTGGGAGCGATACCGTGATGTTCAGAAGAACTACAAGAGGCTTATTCGGGAATCGAAAAAAGCCTCATTTAGGGAATTCTGCAGCGGTATTGAATCTCTGAGTGGCACGGCGAAATTGGTTAGGATCCTGAAAAGGGACCCAACGGCAAAGCTGGGGTCACTTAGGAAATCTGACGGCTCCTTCACGGAGCGTAAAAGTGAGACACTCAGCTTGCTGATGGAGTCTCACTTTCCTGGTAATCAGATAAGCATCAGCCGGCAACAGCCCTTATTGATAGAGGCAGTTGTCAGAGCTGCTACACCTTCTCGGTCGCCCGGACCAGATGGCATATTTCCTGCCATGCTGAAGGAGGGTGCAGAGTTCGTGACAGCAGCCCTGAAGAAAATCTTCTCGGCATGCCTGGCACTGGCTTACATACCACGCTCTTGGAGGATGGTGAGGGTCGCTTTCATCCCAAAGGTTGGAAAAGACGACTACACCAGCCCCAAAAGCTTTAGACCAATCAGCATGACCTCTTTCATGCTGAAAAGTCTCGAACGACTGGTGGAACTGCGCATACGTCAGAAGTCGCTGAAGGCTCACCCTCTGTCTCTATTTCAGCATGCCTATCAGAGTGGAAAATCCTGCGAGTCGGCACTGCAAAACCTTGTTGCTAGGGTAGAGCTGGCCATCGACAGGAGGGACTACGCTATGGGTATCTTTTTAGACATAGAGGGGGCGTTTGATAATGCCACTTTTGATAGTATGTGTAACTCTGCTAGTAGGCACGGCGTAGACCGGGTGCTAGTAAATTGGATTCGTTCGATGCTGGCCCAAAGAATCGTTTCGGTGCGAGCAGAGGAAGATCTGCAGGTGTCATCTGGGGTTAACAGAGGCTACCCCCAAGGCGGTGTGCTGTCTCCATTACTCTGGTGCATGGTAATCGATCCTCTACTCACCACCTTAAACGAGTCGGGAGTCTACGCACAAGCATATGCGGACGATGTTGCTTGTTTGGTAACAGGCTCTTCGCTTATAAACATCTGCAGGAAAGTGCAGAAAACTCTGGATCGGATTGACACTTGGTGCTGTGCGAACGGGCTGTCGGCAAATCCCGCCAAGACTGGTATTGTCCTCTTTACCAGAAGGAGGAAGCTTGACGGACTCGTTCTGCCAAGGCTAAAAGGAGTCACAATCCAGCTATCCAAGAAAATTAAATATCTAGGAGTAATCCTCGATAGTAAGCTCCTATGGAAATCACACGTTGAGACAAAGGCATCCAAAGCGCTGACAGCTTTCTGGCAGTGCAAAGGTGTCTTTGGGAAAACGTGGGGTCTCTCTCCTAGCAAGGTCCTATGGATCTACATGGCTATGACAAGACCCATTATCACCTATGCATCAGTGGTCTGGATGAGTAGACTATCCCTAGTGGGAGTCAGGAGGACCTTATCGAGACTACAGCGCACTGTGGCCATCTGTTGCACCGGAGCTTTTCCGACTACTTCAGGCCCGGCACTAGATGCTCTGATTGGTTTACCACCACTTGATGCTTTCATCCGAGGAGAGGCCCTGAAGGCCATCTGCAGACTGAAACACAGTGGGAACTGGTACGGCCCTTGTCCGGCATTGGAACACAGAGAAGGCATGGACATCGATCCAACGATTCTCTCCATGCCCCTTGACTCAATGCCATCAAGAGTCGTACTTGAAAAGAGATACAGTGTAGTGCTACCAGAGGCTCAGTTGTGGGGAGACTCGGAAAATGAGCCCGGCAAACACTGTTTTCGCATTTTTACGGATGGCTCCAGGACCGAGCATGGCTCCGGCTCTGGGGTCTACGTGGAATCCAGCGGGACAAAACTGCACTTTACTCTTGGAATGCATGCATCTGTGTTTCAAGCGGAGGTGTATGCAGTTCAAGAAGCGATGAACTTTGTTGTGGAAAAACGATGGAGAGGCAGATCTATATGTGTCTGCAGCGACAGCCAAGCAGCGCTTATGGCCTTAGACAGCCCTCAAACCACATCAGGGGTAGTGAAGTCCTGTAAATCCAGGCTAAACTATGTCGGCAGACACAATAGCCTGATGCTAACATGGGTCCCGGGACACGTGGGTATCGCGGGTAACGAGACCCCTGACTCCTTAGCGAAGATGGGCTCTGAAGCCAACTTCTTTGGCCCAGAGCCCGCTTTGCCATTCCCCTCTGCGGCCATCATGGCCACGGTTAGCAAATGGGTAACTACTACCCACAAGCGAGCTTGGCAGACTGAGAGAGGCTGCAGATGGACAAAACTGATGTTACCTGTCATGTCCGATCAACTGTCGCAAACCCTTCTGTCATTAAGCAGAGGGGAGTGCAGACGGCTGGTTGGATTGATGACGGGCCACTTTCTGTGGGCAAAGCACATAGAAAGGTTGGGCATCTCAGACAGTGTACTCTGCCCAGCTTGTGAAGAGGAGGATGAGACGGCGGACCACTTCCTGTGTGTCTGCCCCGCCTTCGCCCGAATCAGGTTTGAGGTCTTTGGCACTGTGTTAAGATGTGTTAAGAAGCGACCGTCTTGGCTCCTTGGCACCACAAGATCTACTCAGATTTCTTCGGAGATCGGGTAGATTTAAAGAAAATTAAAAGGGAATCCAAGTGTAGTACAATGGACTCAATTAATGTTTGAGTGCTGCACTTGCTAGTTGTCCCGACAAAAAACAAAAAAAAAAAACAAAAAAAAAAAACCCGTGGAGCTCACTGGTTGTGCTGGTTAAAGAGAAAGATAGAAAGCTGAATGAAGTCACGAAAAAGGACTCTCCGTCATCACGAATAGATCACACTCTCGACACTTCATGCGGTGGATTTCCCCGCTTGATTTAAAAAGTGGTTACTGGCAGGTAGAAATTGAGGATTGCGATCGTGAGAAGATAGCCTTCAGAACAGCAGATGGGTTATGGCAGTTTTCTGTAAAGCCTTTTAAACTATGTAACGCACCAGCAACCTTTGAGCGCCTGATGGAGCATGTGCTGAGGGACTGTGTTTGGTCTATCTGGATGACATCATCATCATTATCACAAATTTTAGCGACCGTCTGAAAAAATTGGAAGAAGTCTTTAAGCGCATTGCCTTCGTTGAAGTATGATTGGATCCGAAGAAGTCACTTTTTTTAAAACAAAAACCACGTATCTTGGACATAGGATAACAACCGAGGGCATCAATAAGGACGAGAAGAAAATAAAAGCAGTGAAAGATTGGCCAGGAATAAGAAAAGTGCACAAAGTGCGAAGTTTCGTAAGAGTGTGCGCAATTGCAGTAGAAATCTCCACAAGAAACAGGAGGAAATATTCCAGTAGTTAAGGGGGGCGGTAACGTTTTTAAATTTGTTTTTTTGCATTTTTTTTATTTGATTTTTTAAATGAAGAACCTTTCAAGAATATTCTGTGAAAATTTTAGATGAATCGGAGCAAAACTTACAAAGATACAGCCATGTAAGTGGTGCTACCTACCTGGCTCAACCGCGCGCCATTTGTACCTAGCAACTGTTTCGCTCACTATATATTCTCTTTCACAGAAGATCATTTACCGACTGTAGACAACATCTACGACTATAAGTACATAGTGCCCTCAGGCGGTATAATGCCATAATAACAATAATAATAATAATAATAACAATTATAATAACAATGAAAGTAAACATTCGATCGAACAAAAATACGCGTGTGTTTTCTGCATCATTTCAGTTCCGTTTTCCCACAACTTACGTTTTCAAAGTCGGTGCCCCTCATAACTTTGAAACTACTGCACCGATCCTTTTGAAATTTTGAACACTTTTTCTGTAGATGTTTTACAAGGTAACGCCGAAGAGTTTTTTTCGAATTTGTTTATACTTTTGTTTTTACGGTAACTAATTCACCGATTTTTTACGCGAAAATCGTGTTTTCGACTTTAACGTGTTCCCAAAAATCGAAAAATTTTTAATTTCAAAAAACCCTCTCGGCGTTACCCGGAGAAAACGATTATCTATCGAAATAAATTTGGTTTTTTGATTTCAGATGATTTAACACCGAGTTATGAGGGGCACCGCAAAACTACTTTTTTTGAGATGCGTCCGAATAATTTCTGCCATTGCCGTATTTTTAAATATTTTGGATGAAAATTTCACAAAATATACTTCAAATGCTATAGTTTTATGTAGTAAAAAAATCATAAAAATGTGCCTTTTCTTCCATGAATTAACGTTACCCCCACCCCCCTTAAAAGAGCTTCTTTGTACTGCGATTATGTTAGCGTACCCAGTCACGAGAGAATAGTTTCTTGTGTATACAGATGCTAGAGCATCTCCCAAGTGGAGATTATCTGTGAGACTGAGGTAACCAACCCTACAAGTCAGGAGGACCAGACGGAATTATACCAACGTAATTGGTTAGTTAAAATCTTTAGGGAATCCCAATCTTCAGGGTATATCCCTAATTTATAGAGGAAATTCAGGGTGGTCTTTATTTCCGAAGCAGGAAAACCGGGCAATACCACTACCAAAGATTTTAGACCAACTAGTCTCTCTTCGTTTTTAGTCAAAACATTCGAAAGACTGATTGATCTACATATCAAGAGCGCTATTAATGCCGATAACTTCAGCATGGCATAACATGCTTACCAGAAGAGTAAATCTGTAGAAACAGCAATGCTCGAAGTTATTGTGGAACCTAGTCTTAAATGAATTGCTTATTACCATGAGAAATGAGAGGATCAAGATAGTTGCTTGTGCTGACGATGGCAGGGAAGTTTCTCTCAACTATCAGCGGGCTCGAGCAATCAGCGCTAAGGAAACTCTCCAACTGGGCGGTGCAAACACAATCCTACCTAAAGAATCTCATAAAAGTCCAACGATTAGCTTGTGTGGAAATAACAAATGCGCTCCGATAGACGCCTCAGGCGGCACTGGAAGTGATCCTACACATTCCACCCATTGAATGCTCCCAGGATCAAAGCTGCACGCATGCTAAAAGAAATCACGTACGGCCATGCATCAGTCTTACTATCTGTGGAACACGTGCAAGACGCATCGAAAACAGATCTGGTTCCCAAGATCGATCCGAACAGAAAGTATAATATTAAATATGAGTACTCGACAGGAAGGATTGGCAGACCAGAGTCATATCAGATGATAGTGATCACTATATTTATAGGGACGGCTCAAAGATAAACAATGGCACTGGATCAGGAATTTTCTCGGAACAATTATCTTTAAATTCCTCATTTAGACTTCCAGACTAGTGCAGCGTCTTCCAAGCTACGCTATAAACCAAGCAGCAAAATCGATAAGGCTGACTTACCTCCAGCAAACCTTATCATTTTTATTGATAGTCAAGCAGCGATCAAGGCACTGGCCTTCAAAATGTTTTAAAGAGTGCAGGAGGTCGACATCGCTTCATCCAACAATACAACGCCACATTTTGTTGGGTTCCCGGCTACTATGGAGTGGAGGGAAATGAAACAGCGGATGAGTGTGCAAGGATAGGCTCTGAGCTGGACCTTCAGCGAGTGGTAGAGGACATGAGAGTAACCGCGGAAGCCAAAAGAAGGTGGTCTCTAACCAAGAATGATATAAACAAGATTGCGCCCATCAGAGAGTGCATGACGCCGCATTAGCTGAGTTGCGCAGTGTTGCCAACCAAAAGAATGTTAGAAAAGGTCACTATGAGAAGATTTTAGTGCTAATGAAAATTTGTTGTAAAAATTGATATTTTAAAAGTGAAAATTTAATTTTTTGATCCTTTGGAGGTTACGTTAGAATATTAAATATTCTTCTCTCAACTCTTCTTAACATTTAAAACCTTTTTACACATTTCGTGTAATCATTCTTCCGGTCCTCAATCGTTAGTGGGACATAAGGCATCGAGAGGTGTATTCATAGTAAAAATAAGCAAAAAAATACCAGAAAATTTTGAAGAAACCATCACGACATTTTTACAAACAGAGTACCTCATGTTGTTGCATAACCTGAAATATATCAAAAAAGTCGTTCTCTCAGCAAAAAACTCATAAATTAAAATGAACATAACCACAATACATTTATTTAAAAAAACGCACATTTTAAAGTTTAAGTAATTCAATAAAATTTTGGTATTTTATTTTCTTTAAATGGGCATTTTAGTGCGCTTTTATATCCAAAGTTAGGCAACACTGCAGTAGCAAGAGGTTTGACTGACAGATTTAACTGCTAAAAGGAGAAGAAGAACATCAACTATAACCGCAATCACGGGCAGCGCGACCAGATGTTAAAAAAAGTACAAAAGTTTACAAGATTATAAACATTACATTTTACTTAAAACAGGTTAGAAAAATGTCATGAAGAAAGAACTAAAACTACGAGACTAAATAACAAAAAAAATGCCTTGATTTAGCGAAAATGGTTAATCTGGCCATACTGGTGCTAATACAACGCCACTCATTGTCATTTGCTGACAGCAAAATAACTACTAACTGCAGAGTCTGCAAAGCGCTCTGGCCAAAACTTACGAAACCTTCTCTCCCAATTAAAATACGAAGTCATGTAGTCTGTGCAACCTGAATTCCACTTTCCTATTGAGCTGTGTCCATGTAGCACCAATGCATCAGAAAGGGTGATAGACCCCAAGTAACGCCCAGCATTCTTTTACACACGTACAGGGTATTACTGACTTTTTTCAACCTTTCCTCAACATTGTGCTTCCACAGTAATTTACCATCCAGTATTACTCCGAGGTACCTCGCATGATCTTTCAGAGGAAATCGTTGCTGCCTAGCTTCGGGAGCTACCTCGCCGGGACCTTGTACTTCCTGGTCCGTTCTATGTCCGTTTTTTCGGCATTTATCCCTAGCCCTGCGCGAGATATCCTTTGGTGTACCGTTTTAAGTGTATTATTCATCACATAACTGATGGTGTCCAAGTACTTTCCAGTAACTACTATAGCTATGTCATCTGCATATGCCAATAGTTTTGGTGCCCCTCCGTCAAATTTCTTGAGCAGTCCATTTGTCACAAGTAACCATAATAGCGACGATAGTAGGCTCGTTCGTATTGTTCCATTCCGCTCTTATCTTTCTGCAGCTAATATCTGCCTTATCCATAGATAAGCCGCGGGCTGCACATTAAGTGACTCTACTCTATTTAAAATAGAATCTTTCGTCAAACTGTAAAGGCCCCTGATATATCTAAAGGGTGACTTTTTAAGAGCTATAGGAAAGTTTTTCAAAAACATACACGAAAAATTCAGGAAAATGCATGAAATTTTGATTTAAGTCGAATAATACGATATAATTTAATGTTTGAAGATTATTTCATGCAAATGTTGACCGCGACTGGCGGGTCCATCCACTTAGTCCAGATTTGACATACTCTTTCCAATGTTTCGGCCGGTATCTCACATATAAATGTTTTAATGTTGTCTTCCAATGCGTTAATTGAAGCAGGCTTGTCTGAATAGACATGAGCTTTAACATAGCTGTTAACCACATGACATGCAAGTCAAGCTCTTGCATTTTGGGCAAAAAAAGTCGGATATCAATTCACGGTAGCGCTCACCATTCACAGTTACGTTACGATTCGCAGCATCTTTGAAGAAGTACGGTCCAATGATACCTCCAGCCCATAAACCGCACCAAACTGTGACCTCTTCTGGATTCATTGGTAGCTCTTGCAATTATTCTGGGTGATCTTCACTCCGAAATCGACAATTCTGCTTATTTACGTACCCATTGATCTAAAAATGAGCTTCGTCGCTGAACACAATTTTTCGATAAAAAAGTGGTTCTTCGGCCAATTTACCAAGAGCCCATTCACCAAAAATTCTGTGTTGCGGTAGGTCGTTCGGCCTTAATTCTTGCTGTATTTTGAAAGGCTTCACACCTAACTCCTTTCGCAAAATTTTCCACGTTGTTGAGTAACAGAGGCCCAATGCTGCGAACGGCGACGAATCGATAATTGATGGTCATCATTAACACTGGTCGATACAGCTGCGATATTTTCTTCAGTTCGCACTCTACGTAAGCATGTTGGTGGTTTGATGTCCAATGTTGATGTAAATTTGGTTAGTCACAATAGCTCGAATAGCCTCTTCAGTGGGTCGATTAAACTGACCATAAAATAGAAGTAGCGCGATAAACTTTCTTAACAGAACACGCATTTTTATAATAAAATTCAATGATTTTCAAGCGTTGTTCGTTTGTAAGACGATTCATGGTTAAAATATAGACCAAACTGAAGATGTTTAAGAGTGAAACAAAACACGAAACGTGCGTCAGCTGTATAAACCAACTGTTTAAAAAGATAATAGCTAAAAAATCACCCGTTACGGTAAATACGCAGACTTTTGCGATTCTAAGGGAACTCTGAAGCTCTATCCCCGAGAGACATTCTAATAATATTGTAATTGTCTGTAAACAGCGCTTTTGGCAATATCATTTACAATTTCGTTTCCTGCAATACCCTTATGTCCGGGTACCCAATAGATATGCAACCGTCTGTCTGCGGGTAGTCTCTCTATGGCTTCCCTGCTTTTTAGAACATTTTTAGATGAAATTTCATGAGTTTATTGCTTTTATCGCCGCTTGGCTGTCAACGAATATATTTATTTTGGCGTTGCTTGATGTCTTTGCGATTGCTGTTTCCGCAGCCTTACTTACAACAAAGAATTCTGCTAGAAAGATACTGCAGTGGTCAAAAAGCTTAAATTGCTGCCTGATGCCTAGCTCTGCGCAGTAGACATAACATAAGATTTTACATTTAAACATAGCCCATTTTTCTTTCCCCAACACAATATTGCATCAAAAATACTAGTTCGATGAGAATGGTAAATGTACTGTATATAATAAGCACACGGATGGGCATTAACATATTTCCACACCAAAAACACATCCTGATCTACTAAAAAACAGAGGCTCAAGAATCTAACCCTGAGAGACGGCCGCTATTGTTGATTTAGACCGCGTTGAACCAACAACTGACTTGCTGAACTCTACTCTCAAGAAAAATAGTTGAACGTTTTATGAAGCTTTCGGAAAATGTATAAAAGTACCTAAGTTGGCAATAGATGACGAGACAGAACTCGCCAGAAGGTGAGACATGGGACGTTTGCTGAAACAGTGATATTTCCATTGACACAGGATACAGTAGCTCTCGTGAGGAAGCGAATGCTCAAAGTCCATCGGGTTGAAGTTGAAGACCCTACTTCAATAGAAGTAATAAGGGAGTAATTTCCTCAATTTACATGAAGAAGCTAGGAATTAAAGTGTTACAACTACGGTAAGATCGGACGTATGGCCCGCAATTGCAGTGTACTACGCAGTCAACTGAAACTTGAAACGAACCAGTTCTAAGAGCGAGAATTGCATCCCACAACTGAATGCAATTTCTGTCTCGCAAATTGGACGGAAAAGCAACAACTTGACAATAAAGGGGACTGTAGATGGTCGATCCCAGGTACTTACTCCGGACACAGGTGCAACTAACTCGATCATCCGGTCAGATTTCGTAAACCGTAATATGGAACCATTGGTTGGCTACAATTTTCAGACAGCTACAGGAGAGTGGGCAAGGATTTCCGGAAAGGTAGTTTACCGAGGTCGTTAGTGGAGCTTTGTCAGTAGTTCACACGTTTTTACTGGCTGAAATCACAGACGAAGTAAAATTGGTGTAGGGTACTAAATTATTTCAAGTCACCACCTATTTTAGCTAAAAGATCTGTTATAGGGAAATGTCGGGGTGTAGAAGCCACCGTGAAACTTTGAATAGACACAGGGGATGCAGGGTTTTGATCCATTCGTAAACCCGTGGAGCTCACTGGTTGTGCTGGTTAAAGAGAAAGATAGAAGCACCCGATTTTGGGTGGATTATAGAAAGCTGAATGAAGTCACGAAAATGGACTCTCTGTCATCACGAATAGATCACACTCTCGACACTTCAAGCGGTGGATTTCCCCGCTTGATTTAAAAAGTGGTTACTGGCAGGTAGAAATTGAGGATTGCGATCGTGAGAAGATAGCCTTCAGAACAGCAGATGGGTTATGGCAGTTTTCTGTAAAGCCTTTTAAACTATGTAACGCACCAGCAACCTTTGAGCGCCTGATAGAGCATGTGCTGAGGGACTGTGTTTGGTCTATCTGGATGACATCATCATCATTCGTACAAATTTTAGCGACCGTCTGAAAAAATTGGAAGAAGTCTTTAAGCGCATTGCCTCCGTTGAAGTATGATTGAATCCGAAGAAGTCACTTTTTTTAAAACAAAAGCCACGTATCTTGGACATAGGATAACAACCGAGGGCATCAATAAGGACGAGAAGAAAATAAAAGCAGTGAAAGATTGGCCAGAAATAAGAAAAGTGCACAAAGTGCGTAGTTTCGTAGGAGTGTGCACAATTGCAGTATAAATCTCACAAAGAAACAGGAGGAAGTATTCCAGTAGTTGAAAGAGCTTCTTTGTACTGCGATTATGTTAGCGTACCCAGTCACGAGAGAGTAGTTTCTTGTGGATACAGATGCTAGAGCATCTCCCAAAGGGAGATTATCTGTGAGACTGAGGTAACCAACCCTACAAGTCAGGAGGACCAGACGGAATTATACCAACGTAATTGGTTAGTTAAAATCTTTAGGGAATCCCAATCTTCAGGGTATATCCCTAATTTATAGAGGAAATTCAGGGTGGTCTTTATTTCCGAAGCAGGAAAACCGGGCAATACCACTACCAAAGATTTTAGACCAACTAGTCTCTCTTCATTTTTAGTCAAAACATTCGAAAGACTGATTGATCTACATATCAAGAGCGCTATTAATGCCAATAACTTCAGCATGGCACAACATGCTTACCAGAAGGGTAAGTCTGTAGAAACAACAATGCTCGAAGTTATTGTGGAACCTAGTCTTAAATGAATTGCTTATTACCATGGGAAATGAGAGGATCAAGATAGTTGCTTGTGCTGACGATGGCAGGGAAGTTTCTCTCAACTATCAGCGGGCTCGTGCAATCAGCGCTAAGGAAACTCTCCAACTGAGCGACCTCAAACGGTCTAATGATTAATCCAGCCAAGATCGATCTAAATTGGTTCACTAGAAGATATAAGATACAGAGTTTTTAGTTATCATCTATAGATGGAGTAACACTAACCTTATCGAACGAAGCCAAGTACCTTGGCATAATTCTGCACTCAAAGGATGAAGAAAGCTTGTAGTGCCCTCTTTATCCTTAAGAGGACATTTGGCAAAAAATGGGTCTTGAAACCGTACATCAACCACTGGTCGTACAATACTATCATCATACCCATGCGGTGCAAACACAATCCTACCTAAAGAATCTCATAAAAGTCCAACGATTAGCTTGTGTGGAAATAACAAATGCGCTCCGATAGACGCCTCAGGCGGCACTGGAAGTGATCCTACACATTCCACCCATTGAATGCTCCCAGGATCAAAGCTGCACGCATGCTAAAAGAAATCACGTACGGCCATGCATCAGTCTTACTATCTGTGGAACACGTGCAAGACGCATCGAAAACAGATCTGGTTCCCAAGATCGATCCGAACAGAAAGTATAATATTAAATACGAGTACTCGACAGGAAGGATTGGCAGACCAGAGTCATATCAGATGATAGTGATCACTATATTTATAGGGACGGCTCAAAGATAAACAATGGCACTGGATCAGGAATTTTCTCGGAACAATTATCTTTAAATTCCTTATTTAGACTTCCAGACTAGTGCAGCGTCTTCCAAGCTACGCTATAAACCAAGCAGCAAAATCGATAAGGCTGACTTACCTCCAGCAAACCTTATCATTTTTATTGATAGTCAAGCAGCGATCAAGGCACTGGCCTTCAAAATGTTTTAAAGAGTGCAGGAGGTCGACATCGCTTCATCCAACAATACAACGCCACATTTTGTTGGGTTCCCGGCTACTATGGAGTGGAGGGAAATGAAACAGCGGATGAGTGTGCAAGGATAGGCTCTGAGCTGGACCTTCAGCGAGTGGTAGAGGACATGAGAGTAACCGCGGAAGCCAAAAGAAGGTGGTCTCTAACCAAGAATGATATAAACAAGATTGCGCCCATCAGAGAGTGCATGACGCCGCATTAGCTGAGTTGCGCAGTGTTGCCAACCAAAAGAATGTTAGAAAAGGTCACTATGAGAAGATTTTAGTGCTAATGAAAATTTGTTGTAAAAATTGATATTTTAAAAGTGAAAATTTAATTTTTTGATCCTTTGGAGGTTACGTTAGAATATTAAATATTCTTCTCTCAACTCTTCTTAACATTTAAAACCTTTTTACACATTTCGTGTAATCATTCTTCCGGTCCTCAATCGTTAGTGGGACATAAGGCATCGAGAGGTGTATTCATAGTAAAAATAAGCAAAAAAATACCAGAAAATTTTGAAGAAACCATCACGACATTTTTACAAACAGAGTACCTCATGTTGTTGCATAACCTGAAATATATCAAAAAAGTCGTTCTCTCAGCAAAAAACTCATAAATTAAAATGAACATAACCACAATACATTTATTTAAGAAAACGCACATTTTAAAGTTTAAGTAATTCAATAAAATTTTGGTATTTTATTTTCTTTAAATGGGCATTTTAGTGCGCTTTTATATCCAAAGTTAGGCAACACTGCAGTAGCAAGAGGTTTGACTGACAGATTTAACTGCTAAAAGGAGAAGAAGAACATCAACTATAACCGCAATCACGGGCAGCGCGACCAGATGTTAAAAAAAGTACAAAAGTTTACAAGATTATAAACATTACATTTTACTTAAAACAGGTTAGAAAAATGTCATGAAGAAAGAACTAAAACTACGAGACTAAATAACAAAAAAAATGCCTTGATTTAGCGAAAATGGTTAATCTGGCCATACTGGTGCTAATACAACGCCACTCATTGTCATTTGCTGACAGCAAAATAACTACTAACTGCAGAGTCTGCAAAGCGCTCTGGCCAAAACTTACGAAACCTTCTCTCCCAATTAAAATACGAAGTCATGTAGTCTGTGCAACCTGAATTCCACTTTCCTATTGAGCTGTGTCCATGTAGCACCAATGCATCAGAAAGGGTGATAGACCCCAAGTAACGCCCAGCATTCTTTTACACACGTACAGGGTATTACTGACTTTTTTCAACCTTTCCTCAACATTGTGCTTCCACAGTAATTTACCATCCAGTATTACTCCGAGGTACCTCGCATGATCTTTCAGAGGAAATCGTTGCTGCCTAGCTTCGGGAGCTACCTCGCCGGGACCTTGTACTTCCTGGTCCGTTCTATGTCCGTTTTTTCGGCATTTATCCCTAGCCCTGCGCGAGATATCCATTGGTGTACCGTTTTAAGTGTATTATTCATCACATAACTGATGGTGTCCAAGTACTTTCCAGTAACTACTATAGCTATGTCATCTGCATATGCCAATAGTTTTGGTGCCCCTCCGTCAAATTTCTTGAGCAGTCCATTTGTCACAAGTAACCATAATAGCGACGATAGTAGGCTCGTTCGTATTGTTCCATTCCGCTCTTATCTTTCTGCAGCTAATATCTGCCTTATCCATAGATAAGCCGCGGGCTGCACATTAAGTGACTCTACTCTATTTAAAATAGAATCTTTCGTCAAACTGTAAAGGCCCCTGATATATCTAAAGGGTGACTTTTTAAGAGCTATAGGAAAGTTTTTCAAAAACATACACGAAAAATTCAGGAAAATGCATGAAATTTTGATTTAAGTCGAATAATACGATATAATTTAATGTTTGAAGATTATTTCATGCAAATGTTGACCGCGACTGGCGGGTCCATCCACTTAGTCCAGATTTGACATACTCTTTCCAATGTTTCGGCCGGTATCTCACATATAAATGTTTTAATGTTGTCTTCCAATGCGTTAATTGAAGCAGGCTTGTCTGAATAGACATGAGCTTTAACATAGCTGTTAACCACATGACATGCAAGTCAAGCTCTTGCATTTTGGGCAAAAAAAGTCGGATATCAATTCACGGTAGCGCTCACCATTCACAGATACGTTACGATTCGCAGCATCTTTGAAGAAGTACGGTCCAATGATACCTCCAGCCCATAAACCGCACCAAACTGTGACCTCTTCTGGATTCATTGGTAGCTCTTGCAATTATTCTGGGTGATCTTCACTCCGAAATCGACAATTCTGCTTATTTACGTACCCATTGATCTAAAAATGAGCTTCGTCGCTGAACACAATTTTTCGATAAAAAAGTGGTTCTTCGGCCAATTTACCAAGAGCCCATTCACCAAAAATTCTGTGTTGCGGTAGGTCGTTCGGCCTTAATTCTTGCTGTATTTTGAAAGGCTTCACACCTAACTCCTTTCGCAAAATTTTCCACGTTGTTGAGTAACAGAGGCCCAATGCTGCGAACGGCGACGAATCGATAATTGATGGTCATCATTAACACTGGTCGATACAGCTGCGATATTTTCTTCAGTTCGCACTCTACGTAAGCATGTTGGTGGTTTGATGTCCAATGTTGATGTAAATTTGGTTAGTCACAATAGCTCGAATAGCCTCTTCAGTGGGTCGATTAAACTGACCATAAAATAGAAGTAGCGCGATAAACTTTCTTAACAGAACACGCATTTTTATAATAAAATTCAATGATTTTCAAGCGTTGTTCGTTTGTAAGACGATTCATGGTTAAAATATAGACCAAACTGAAGATGTTTAAGAGTGAAACAAAACACGAAACGTGCGTCAGCTGTATAAACCAACTGTTTAAAAAGATAATAGCTAAAAAATCACCCGTTACGGTAAATACGCAGACTTTTGCGATTCTAAGGGAACTCTGAAGCTCTATCCCCGAGAGACATTCTAATAATATTGTAATTGTCTGTAAACAGCGCTTTTGGCAATATCATTTACAATTTCGTTTCCTGCAATACCCTTATGTCCGGGTACCCAATAGATATGCAACCGTCTGTCTGCGGGTAGTCTCTCTATGGCTTCCCTGCTTTTTAGAACATTTTTAGATGAAATTTCATGAGTTTATTGCTTTTATCGCCGCTTGGCTGTCAACGAATATATTTATTTTGGCGTTGCTTGATGTCTTTGCGATTGCTGTTTCCGCAGCCTTACTTACAACAAAGAATTCTGCTAGAAAGATACTGCAGTGGTCAAAAAGCTTAAATTGCTGCCTGATGCCTAGCTCTGCGCAGTAGACATAACATAAGATTTTACATTTAAACATAGCCCATTTTTCTTTCCCCAACACAATATTGCATCAAAAATACTAGTTCGATGAGAATGGTAAATGTACTGTATATAATAAGCACACGGATGGGCATTAACATATTTCCACACCAAAAACACATCCTGATCTACTAAAAAACAGAGGCTCAAGAATCTAACCCTGAGAGACGGCCGCTATTGTTGATTTAGACCGCGTTGAACCAACAACTGACTTGCTGAACTCTACTCTCAAGAAAAATAGTTGAACGTTTTATGAAGCTTTCGGAAAATGTATAAAAGTACCTAAGTTGGCAATAGATGACGAGACAGAACTCGCCAGAAGGTGAGACATGGGACGTTTGCTGAAACAGTGATATTTCCATTGACACAGGATACAGTAGCTCTCGTGAGGAAGCGAATGCTCAAAGTCCATCGGGTTGAAGTTGAAGACCCTACTTCAATAGAAGTAATAAGGGAGTAATTTCCTCAATTTACATGAAGAAGCTAGGAATTAAAGTGTTACAACTACGGTAAGATCGGACGTATGGCCCGCAATTGCAGTGTACTACGCAGTCAACTGAAACTTGAAACGAACCAGTTCTAAGAGCGAGAATTGCATCCCACAACTGAATGCAATTTCTGTCTCGCAAATTGGACGGAAAAGCAACAACTTGACAATAAAGGGGACTGTAGATGGTCGATCCCAGGTACTTACTCCGGACACAGGTGCAACTAACTCGATCATCCGGTCAGATTTCGTAAACCGTAATATGGAACCATTGGTTGGCTACAATTTTCAGACAGCTACAGGAGAGTGGGCAAGGATTTCTGGAAAGGTAGTTTACCGAGGTCGTTAGTGGAGCTTTGTCAGTAGTTCACACGTTTTTACTGGCTGAAATCACAGACGAAGTAAAATTGGTGTAGGGTACTAAATTATTTCAAGTCACCACCTATTTTAGCTAAAAGATCTGTTATAGGGAAATGTCGGGGTGTAGAAGCCACCGTGAAACTTTGAATAGACACAGGGGATGCAGGGTTTTGATCCATTCGTAAACCCGTGGAGCTCACTGGTTGTGCTGGTTAAAGAGAAAGATAGAAGCACCCGATTTTGGGTGGATTATAGAAAGCTGAATGAAGTCACGAAAATGGACTCTCTGTCATCACGAATAGATCACACTCTCGACACTTCAAGCGGTGGATTTCCCCGCTTGATTTAAAAAGTGGTTACTGGCAGGTAGAAATTGAGGATTGCGATCGTGAGAAGATAGCCTTCAGAACAGCAGATGGGTTATGGCAGTTTTCTGTAAAGCCTTTTAAACTATGTAACGCACCAGCAACCTTTGAGCGCCTGATAGAGCATGTGCTGAGGGACTGTGTTTGGTCTATCTGGATGACATCATCATCATTCGTACAAATTTTAGCGACCGTCTGAAAAAATTGGAAGAAGTCTTTAAGCGCATTGCCTCCGTTGAAGTATGATTGAATCCGAAGAAGTCACTTTTTTTAAAACAAAAGCCACGTATCTTGGACATAGGATAACAACCGAGGGCATCAATAAGGATGAGAAGAAAATAAAAGCAGTGAAAGATTGGCCAGAAATAAGAAAAGTGCACAAAGTGCGTAGTTTCGTAGGAGTGTGCACAATTGCAGTAGAAATCTCACAAAGAAACAGAAGGAAGTATTCCAGTAGTTGAAAGAGCTTCTTTGTACTGCGATTATGTTAGCGTACCCAGTCACGAGAGAGTAGTTTCTTGTGGATACAGATGCTAGAGCATCTCCCAAAGGGAGATTATCTGTGAGACTGAGGTAACCAACCCTACAAGTCAGGAGGACCAGACGGAATTATACCAACGTAATTGGTTAGTTAAAATCTTTAGGGAATCCCAATCTTCAGGGTATATCCCTAATTTATAGAGGAAATTCAGGGTGGTCTTTATTTCCGAAGCAGGAAAACCGGGCAATACCACTACCAAAGATTTTAGACCAACTAGTCTCTCTTCATTTTTAGTCAAAACATTCGAAAGACTGATTGATCTACATATCAAGAGCGCTATTAATGCCAATAACTTCAGCATGGCACAACATGCTTACCAGAAGGGTAAGTCTGTAGAAACAACAATGCTCGAAGTTATTGTGGAACCTAGTCTTAAATGAATTGCTTATTACCATGGGAAATGAGAGGATCAAGATAGTTGCTTGTGCTGACGATGGCAGGGAAGTTTCTCTCAACTATCAGCGGGCTCGTGCAATCAGCGCTAAGGAAACTCTCCAACTGAGCGACCTCAAACGGTCTAATGATTAATCCAGCCAAGATCGATCTAAATTGGTTCACTAGAAGATATAAGATACAGAGTTTTTAGTTATCATCTATAGATGGAGTAACACTAACCTTATCGAACGAAGCCAAGTACCTTGGCATAATTCTGCACTCAAAGGATGAAGAAAGCTTGTAGTGCCCTCTTTATCCTTAAGAGGACATTTGGCAAAAAATGGGTCTTGAAACCGTACATCAACCACTGGTCGTACAATACTATCATCATACCCATGCGGTGCAAACACAATCCTACCTAAAGAATCTCATAAAAGTCCAACGATTAGCTTGTGTGGAAATAACAAATGCGCTCCGATAGACGCCTCAGGCGGCACTGGAAGTGATCCTACACATTCCACCCATTGAATGCTCCCAGGATCAAAGCTGCACGCATGCTAAAAGAAATCACGTACGGCCATGCATCAGTCTTACTATCTGTGGAACACGTGCAAGACGCATCGAAAACAGATCTGGTTCCCAAGATCGATCCGAACAGAAAGTATAATATTAAATACGAGTACTCGACAGGAAGGATTGGCAGACCAGAGTCATATCAGATGATAGTGATCACTATATTTATAGGGACGGCTCAAAGATAAACAATGGCACTGGATCAGGAATTTTCTCGGAACAATTATCTTTAAATTCCTTATTTAGACTTCCAGACTAGTGCAGCGTCTTCCAAGCTGAGATCTACGCTATAAACCAAGCAGCAAAATCGATAAGGCTGACTTACCTCCAGCAAACCTTATCATTTTTATTGATAGTCAAGCAGCGATCAAGGCACTGGCCTTCAAAATGTTTTAAAGAGTGCAGGAGGTCGACATCGCTTCATCCAACAATACAACGCCACATTTTGTTGGGTTCCCGGCTACTATGGAGTGGAGGGAAATGAAACAGCGGATGAGTGTGCAAGGATAGGCTCTGAGCTGGACCTTCAGCGAGTGGTAGAGGACATGAGAGTAACCGCGGAAGCCAAAAGAAGGTGGTCTCTAACCAAGAATGATATAAACAAGATTGCGCCCATCAGAGAGTGCATGACGCCGCATTAGCTGAGTTGCGCAGTGTTGCCAACCAAAAGAATGTTAGAAAAGGTCACTATGAGAAGAGTTTAGTGCTAATGAAAATTTGTTGTAAAAATTGATATTTTAAAAGTGAAAATTTAATTTTTTGATCCTTTGGAGGTTACGTTAGAATATTAAATATTCTTCTCTCAACTCTTCTTAACATTTAAAACCTTTTTACACATTTCGTGTAATCATTCTTCCGGTCCTCAATCGTTAGTGGGACATAAGGCATCGAGAGGTGTATTCATAGTAAAAATAAGCAAAAAAATACCAGAAAATTTTGAAGAAACCATCACGACATTTTTACAAACAGAGTACCTCATGTTGTTGCATAACCTGAAATATATCAAAAAAGTCGTTCTCTCAGCAAAAAACTCATAAATTAAAATGAACATAACCACAATACATTTATTTAAGAAAACGCACTTTTTAAAGTTTAAGTAATTCAATAAAATTTTGGTATTTTATTTTCTTTAAATGGGCATTTTAGTGCGCTTTTATATCCAAAGTTAGGCAACACTGCAGTAGCAAGAGGTTTGACTGACAGATTTAACTGCTAAAAGGAGAAGAAGAACATCAACTATAACCGCAATCACGGGCAGCGCGACCAGATGTTAAAAAAAGTACAAAAGTTTACAAGATTATAAACATTACATTTTACTTAAAACAGGTTAGAAAAATGTCATGAAGAAAGAACTAAAACTACGAGACTAAATAACAAAAAAAATGCCTTGATTTAGCGAAAATGGTTAATCTGGCCATACTGGTGCTAATACAACGCCACTCATTGTCATTTGCTGACAGCAAAATAACTACTAACTGCAGAGTCTGCAAAGCGCTCTGGCCAAAACTTACGAAACCTTCTCTCCCAATTAAAATACGAAGTCATGTAGTCTGTGCAACCTGAATTCCACTTTCCTATTGAGCTGTGTCCATGTAGCACCAATGCATCAGAAAGGGTGATAGACCCCAAGTAACGCCCAGCATTCTTTTACACACGTACAGGGTATTACTGACTTTTTTCAACCTTTCCTCAACATTGTGCTTCCACAGTAATTTACCATCCAGTATTACTCCGAGGTACCTCGCATGATCTTTCAGAGGAAATCGTTGCTGCCTAGCTTCGGGAGCTACCTCGCCGGGACCTTGTACTTCCTGGTCCGTTCTATGTCCGTTTTTTCGGCATTTATCCCTAGCCCTGCGCGAGATATCCATTGGTGTACCGTTTTAAGTGTATTATTCATCACATAACTGATGGTGTCCAAGTACTTTCCAGTAACTACTATAGCTATGTCATCTGCATATGCCAATAGTTTTGGTGCCCCTCCGTCAAATTTCTTGAGCAGTCCATTTGTCACAAGTAACCATAATAGCGACGATAGTAGGCTCGTTCGTATTGTTCCATTCCGCTCTTATCTTTCTGCAGCTAATATCTGCCTTATCCATAGATAAGCCGCGGGCTGCACATTAAGTGACTCTACTCTATTTAAAATAGAATCTTTCGTCAAACTGTAAAGGCCCCTGATATATCTAAAGGGTGACTTTTTAAGAGCTATAGGAAAGTTTTTCAAAAACATACACGAAAAATTCAGGAAAATGCATGAAATTTTGATTTAAGTCGAATAATACGATATAATTTAATGTTTGAAGATTATTTCATGCAAATGTTGACCGCGACTGGCGGGTCCATCCACTTAGTCCAGATTTGACATACTCTTTCCAATGTTTCGGCCGGTATCTCACATATAAATGTTTTAATGTTGTCTTCCAATGCGTTAATTGAAGCAGGCTTGTCTGAATAGACATGAGCTTTAACATAGCTGTTAACCACATGACATGCAAGTCAAGCTCTTGCATTTTGGGCAAAAAAAGTCGGATATCAATTCACGGTAGCGCTCACCATTCACAGTTACGTTACGATTCGCAGCATCTTTGAAGAAGTACGGTCCAATGATACCTCCAGCCCATAAACCGCACCAAACTGTGACCTCTTCTGGATTCATTGGTAGCTCTTGCAATTATTCTGGGTGATCTTCACTCCGAAATCGACAATTCTGCTTATTTACGTACCCATTGATCTAAAAATGAGCTTCGTCGCTGAACACAATTTTTCGATAAAAAAGTGGTTCTTCGGCCAATTTACCAAGAGCCCATTCACCAAAAATTCTGTGTTGCGGTAGGTCGTTCGGCCTTAATTCTTGCTGTATTTTGAAAGGCTTCACACCTAACTCCTTTCGCAAAATTTTCCACGTTGTTGAGTAACAGAGGCCCAATGCTGCGAACGGCGACGAATCGATAATTGATGGTCATCATTAACACTGGTCGATACAGCTGCGATATTTTCTTCAGTTCGCACTCTACGTAAGCATGTTGGTGGTTTGATGTCCAATGTTGATGTAAATTTGGTTAGTCACAATAGCTCGAATAGCCTCTTCAGTGGGTCGATTAAACTGACCATAAAATAGAAGTAGCGCGATAAACTTTCTTAACAGAACACGCATTTTTATAATAAAATTCAATAATTTTCAAGCGTTGTTCGTTTGTAAGACGATTCATGGTTAAAATATAGACCAAACTGAAGATGTTTAAGAGTGAAACAAAACACGAAACGTGCGTCAGCTGTATAAACCAACTGTTTAAAAAGATAATAGCTAAAAAAATCACCCGTTACGGTAAATACGCAGACTTTTGCGATTCTAAGGGAACTCTGAAGCTCTATCCCCGAGAGACATTCTAATAATATTGTAATTGTCTGTAAACAGCGCTTTTGGCAATATCATTTACAATTTCGTTTCCTGCAATACCCTTATGTCCGGGTACCCAATAGATATGCAACCGTCTGTCTGCGGGTAGTCTCTCTATGGCTTCCCTGCTTTTTAGAACATTTTTAGATGAAATTTCATGAGTTTATTGCTTTTATCGCCGCTTGGCTGTCAACGAATATATTTATTTTGGCGTTGCTTGATGTCTTTGCGATTGCTGTTTCCGCAGCCTTACTTACAACAAAGAATTCCGCTAGAAAGATACTGCAGTGGTCAAAAAGCTTAAATTGCTGCCTGATGCTTAGCTCTGCGCAGTAGACATAACATAAGATTTTGTAACATTTAAGCATAGCCCATTTTTCTTTCCCCAACACAATATTGCATCAAAAATACTAGTTCGATGAGAATGGTAAATGTACTGTATATAATAAGCACACGGATGGGCATTAACATATTTCCACACCAAAAACACATCCTGATCTACTAAAAAACAGAGGCTCAAGAATCTAACCCTGAGAGACGGCCGCTATTGTTGATTTAGACCGCGTTGAACCAACAACTGACTTGCTGAACTCTACTCTCAAGAAAAATAGTTGAACGTTTTATGAAGCTTTCGGAAAATGTATAAAAGTACCTAAGTTGGCAATAGATGACGAGACAGAACTCGCCAGAAGGTGAGACATGGGACGTTTGCTGAAACAGTGATATTTCCATTGACACAGGATACAGTAGCTCTCGTGAGGAAGCGAATGCTCAAAGTCCATCGGGTTGAAGTTGAAGACCCTACTTCAATAGAAGTAATAAGGGAGTAATTTCCTCAATTTACATGAAGAAGCTAGGAATTAAAGTGTTACAACTACGGTAAGATCGGACGTATGGCCCGCAATTGCAGTGTACTACGCAGTCAACTGAAACTTGAAACGAACCAGTTCTAAGAGCGAGAATTGCATCCCACAACTGAATGCAATTTCTGTCTCGCAAATTGGACGGAAAAGCAACAACTTGACAATAAAGGGGACTGTAGATGGTCGATCCCAGGTACTTACTCCGGACACAGGTGCAACTAACTCGATCATCCGGTCAGATTTCGTAAACCGTAATATGGAACCATTGGTTGGCTACAATTTTCAGACAGCTACAGGAGAGTGGGCAAGGATTTCCGGAAAGGTAGTTTACCGAGGTCGTTAGTGGAGCTTTGTCAGTAGTTCACACGTTTTTACTGGCTGAAATCACAGACGAAGTAAAATTGGTGTAGGGTACTAAATTATTTCAAGTCACCACCTATTTTAGCTAAAAGATCTGTTATAGGGAAATGTCGGGGTGTAGAAGCCACCGTGAAACTTTGAATAGACACAGGGGATGCAGGGTTTTGATCCATTCGTAAACCCGTGGAGCTCACTGGTTGTGCTGGTTAAAGAGAAAGATAGAAGCACCCGATTTTGGGTGGATTATAGAAAGCTGAATGAAGTCACGAAAATGGACTCTCTGTCATCACGAATAGATCACACTCTCGACACTTCAAGCGGTGGATTTCCCCGCTTGATTTAAAAAGTGGTTACTGGCAGGTAGAAATTGAGGATTGCGATCGTGAGAAGATAGCCTTCAGAACAGCAGATGGGTTATGGCAGTTTTCTGTAAAGCCTTTTAAACTATGTAACGCACCAGCAACCTTTGAGCGCCTGATAGAGCATGTGCTGAGGGACTGTGTTTGGTCTATCTGGATGACATCATCATCATTCGTACAAATTTTAGCGACCGGTTGAAAAAATTGGAAGAAGTCTTTAAGCGCATTGCCTCCGTTGAAGTATGATTGAATCCGAAGAAGTCACTTTTTTTAAAACAAAAGCCACGTATCTTGGACATAGGATAACAACCGAGGGCATCAATAAGGATGAGAAGAAAATAAAAGCAGTGAAAGATTGGCCAGAAATAAGAAAAGCGCACAAAGTGCGTAGTTTCGTAGGAGTGTGCACAATTGCAGTAGAAATCTCACAAAGAAACAGGAGGAAGTATTCCAGTAGTTGAAAGAGCTTCTTTGTACTGCGATTATGTTAGCGTACCCAGTCACGAGAGAGTAGTTTCTTGTGGATGCAGATGCTAGAGCATCTCCCAAAGGGAGATTATCTGTGAGACTGAGGTAACCAACCCTACAAGTCAGGAGGACCAGACGGAATTATACCAACGTAATTGGTTAGTTAAAATCTTTAGGGAATCCCAATCTTCAGGGTATATCCCTAATTTATAGAGGAAATTCAGGGTGGTCTTTATTTCCGAAGCAGGAAAACCGGGCAATACCACTACCAAAGATTTTAGACCAACTAGTCTCTCTTCATTTTTAGTCAAAACATTCGAAAGACTGATTGATCTACATATCAAGAGCGCTATTAATGCCAATAACTTCAGCATGGCACAACATGCTTACCAGAAGGGTAAGTCTGTAGAAACAACAATGCTCGAAGTTATTGTGGAACCTAGTCTTAAATGAATTGCTTATTACCATGGGAAATGAGAGGATCAAGATAGTTGCTTGTGCTGACGATGGCAGGGAAGTTTCTCTCAACTATCAGCGGGCTCGTGCAATCAGCGCTAAGGAAACTCTCCAACTGAGCGACCTCAAACGGTCTAATGATTAATCCAGCCAAGATCGATCTAAATTGGTTCACTAGAAGATATAAGATACAGAGTTTTTAGTTATCATCTATAGATGGAGTAACACTAACCTTATCGAACGAAGCCAAGTACCTTGGCATAATTCTGCACTCAAAGGATGAAGAAAGCTTGTAGTGCCCTCTTTATCCTTAAGAGGACATTTGGCAAAAAATGGGTCTTGAAACCGTACATCAACCACTGGTCGTACAATACTATCATCATACCCATGCGGTGCAAACACAATCCTACCTAAAGAATCTCATAAAAGTCCAACGATTAGCTTGTGTGGAAATAACAAATGCGCTCCGATAGACGCCTCAGGCGGCACTGGAAGTGATCCTACACATTCCACCCATTGAATGCTCCCAGGATCAAAGCTGCACGCATGCTAAAAGAAATCACGTACGGCCATGCATCAGTCTTACTATCTGTGGAACACGTGCAAGACGCATCGAAAACAGATCTGGTTCCCAAGATCGATCCGAACAGAAAGTATAATATTAAATACGAGTACTCGACAGGAAGGATTGGCAGACCAGAGTCATATCAGATGATAGTGATCACTATATTTATAGGGACGGCTCAAAGATAAACAATGGCACTGGATTAGGAATTTTCTCGGAACAATTATCTTTAAATTCCTCATTTAGACTTCCAGACTAGTGCAGCGTCTTCCAAGCTGAGATCTACGCTATAAACCAAGCAGCAAAATCGATAAGGCTGACTTACCTCCAGCAAACCTTATCATTTTTATTGATAGTCAAGCAGCGATCAAGGCACTGGCCTTCAAAATGTTTTAAAGAGTGCAGGAGGTCGACATCGCTTCGTCCAACAATACAACGCCACATTTTGTTGGGTTCCCGGCTACTATGGAGTGGAGGGAAATGAAACAGCGGATGAGTGTGCAAGGATAGGCTCTGAGCTGGACCTTCAGCGAGTGGTAGAGGACATGAGAGTAACCGCGGAAGCCAAAAGAAGGTGGTCTCTAACCAAGAATGATATAAACAAGATTGCGCCCATCAGAGAGTGCATGACGCCGCATTAGCTGAGTTGGGCAGTGTTGCCAACCAAAAGAATGTTAGAAAAGGTCACTATGAGAAGATTTTAGTGCTAATGAAAATTTGTTGTAAAAATTGATATTTTAAAAGTGAAAATTTAATTTTTTGATCCTTTGGAGGTTACGTTAGAATATTAAATATTCTTCTCTCAACTCTTCTTAACATTTAAAACCTTTTTACACATTTCGTGTAATCATTCTTCCGGTCCTCAATCGTTAGTGGGACATAAGGCATCGAGAGGTGTATTCATAGTAAAAATAAGCAAAAAAATACCAGAAAATTTTTAAGAAACCATCACGACATTTTTACAAACAGAGTACCTCATGTTGTTGCATAACCTGAAATATATCAAAAAAGTCGTTCTCTCAGCAAAAAACTCATAAATTAAAATGAACATAACCACAATACATTTATTTAAGAAAACGCACATTTTAAAGTTTAAGTAATTCAATAAAATTTTGGTATTTTATTTTCTTTAAATGGGCATTTTAGTGCGCTTTTATATCCAAAGTTAGGCAACACTGCAGTAGCAAGAGGTTTGACTGACAGATTTAACTGCTAAAAGGAGAAGAAGAACATCAACTATAACCGCAATCACGGGCAGCGCGACCAGATGTTAAAAAAAGTACAAAAGTTTACAAGATTATAAACATTACATTTTACTTAAAACAGGTTAGAAAAATGTCATGAAGAAAGAACTAAAACTACGAGACTAAATAACAAAAAAAATGCCTTGATTTAGCGAAAATGGTTAATCTGGCCATACTGGTGCTAATACAACGCCACTCATTGTCATTTGCTGACAGCAAAATAACTACTAACTGCAGAGTCTGCAAAGCGCTCTGGCCAAAACTTACGAAACCTTCTCTCCCAATTAAAATACGAAGTCATGTAGTCTGTGCAACCTGAATTCCACTTTCCTATTGAGCTGTGTCCATGTAGCACCAATGCATCAGAAAGGGTGATAGACCCCAAGTAACGCCCAGCATTCTTTTACACACGTACAGGGTATTACTGACTTTTTTCAACCTTTCCTCAACATTGTGCTTCCACAGTAATTTACCATCCAGTATTACTCCGAGGTACCTCGCATGATCTTTCAGAGGAAATCGTTGCTGCCTAGCTTCGGGAGCTACCTCGCCGGGACCTTGTACTTCCTGGTCCGTTCTATGTCCGTTTTTTCGGCATTTATCCCTAGCCCTGCGCGAGATATCCATTGGTGTACCGTTTTAAGTGTATTATTCATCACATAACTGATGGTGTCCAAGTACTTTCCAGTAACTACTATAGCTATGTCATCTGCATATGCCAATAGTTTTGGTGCCCCTCCGTCAAATTTCTTGAGCAGTCCATTTGTCACAAGTAACCATAATAGCGACGATAGTAGGCTCGTTCGTATTGTTCCATTCCGCTCTTATCTTTCTGCAGCTAATATCTGCCTTATCCATAGATAAGCCGCGGGCTGCACATTAAGTGACTCTACTCTATTTAAAATAGAATCTTTCGTCAAACTGTAAAGGCCCCTGATATATCTAAAGGGTGACTTTTTAAGAGCTATAGGAAAGTTTTTCAAAAACATACACGAAAAATTCAGGAAAATGCATGCAATTTTGATTTAAGTCGAATAATACGATATAATTTAATGTTTGAAGATTATTTCATGCAAATGTTGACCGCGACTGGCGGGTCCATCCACTTAGTCCAGATTTGACATACTCTTTCCAATGTTTCGGCCGGTATCTCACATATAAATGTTTTAATGTTGTCTTCCAATGCGTTAATTGAAGCAGGCTTGTCTGAATAGACATGAGCTTTAACATAGCTGTTAACCACATGACATGCAAGTCAAGCTCTTGCATTTTGGGCAAAAAAAGTCGGATATCAATTCACGGTAGCGCTCACCATTCACAGTTACGTTACGATTCGCAGCATCTTTGAAGAAGTACGGTCCAATGATACCTCCAGCCCATAAACCGCACCAAACTGTGACCTCTTCTGGATTCATTGGTAGCTCTTGCAATTATTCTGGGTGATCTTCACTCCGAAATCGACAATTCTGCTTATTTACGTACCCATTGATCTAAAAATGAGCTTCGTCGCTGAACACAATTTTTCGATAAAAAAGTGGTTCTTCGGCCAATTTACCAAGAGCCCATTCACCAAAAATTCTGTGTTGCGGTAGGTCGTTTGGCCTTAATTCTTGCTGTATTTTGAAAGGCTTCACACCTAACTCCTTTCGCAAAATTTTCCACGTTGTTGAGTAACAGAGGCCCAATGCTGCGAACGGCGACGAATCGATAATTGATGGTCATCATTAACACTGGTCGATACAGCTGCGATATTTTCTTCAGTTCGCACTCTACGTAAGCATGTTGGTGGTTTGATGTCCAATGTTGATGTAAATTTGGTTAGTCACAATAGCTCGAATAGCCTCTTCAGTGGGTCGATTAAACTGACCATAAAATAGAAGTAGCGCGATAAACTTTCTTAACAGAACACGCATTTTTATAATAAAATTCAATGATTTTCAAGCGTTGTTCGTTTGTAAGACGATTCATGGTTAAAATATAGACCAAACTGAAGATGTTTAAGAGTGAAACAAAACACGAAACGTGCGTCAGCTGTATAAACCAACTGTTTAAAAAGATAATAGCTAAAAAAATCACCCGTTACGGTAAATACGCAGACTTTTGCGATTCTAAGGGAACTCTGAAGCTCTATCCCCGAGAGACATTCTAATAATATTGTAATTGTCTGTAAACAGCGCTTTTGGCAATATCATTTACAATTTCGTTTCCTGCAATACCCTTATGTCCGGGTACCCAATAGATATGCAACCGTCTGTCTGCGGGTAGTCTCTCTATGGCTTCCCTGCTTTTTAGAACATTTTTAGATGAAATTTCATGAGTTTATTGCTTTTATCGCCGCTTGGCTGTCAACGAATATATTTATTTTGGCGTTGCTTGATGTCTTTGCGATTGCTGTTTCCGCAGCCTTACTTACAACAAAGAATTCCGCTAGAAAGATACTGCAGTGGTCAAAAAGCTTAAATTGCTGCCTGATGCTTAGCTCTGCGCAGTAGACATAACATAAGATTTTGTAACATTTAAGCATAGCCCATTTTTCTTTCCCCAACACAATATTGCATCAAAAATACTAGTTCGATGAGAATGGTAAATGTACTGTATATAATAAGCACACGGATGGGCATTAACATATTTCCACACCAAAAACACATCCTGATCTACTAAAAAACAGAGGCTCAAGAATCTAACCCTGAGAGACGGCCGCTATTGTTGATTTAGACCGCGTTGAACCAACAACTGACTTGCTGAACTCTACTCTCAAGAAAAATAGTTGAACGTTTTATGAAGCTTTCGGAAAATGTATAAAAGTACCTAAGTTGGCAATAGATGACGAGACAGAACTCGCCAGAAGGTGAGACATGGGACGTTTGCTGAAACAGTGATATTTCCATTGACACAGGATACAGTAGCTCTCGTGAGGAAGCGAATGCTCAAAGTCCATCGGGTTGAAGTTGAAGACCCTACTTCAATAGAAGTAATAAGGGAGTAATTTCCTCAATTTACATGAAGAAGCTAGGAATGAAAGTGTTACAACTACGGTAAGATCGGACGTATGGCCCGCAATTGCAGTGTACTACGCAGTCAACTGAAACTTGAAACGAACCAGTTCTAAGAGCGAGAATTGCATCCCACAACTGAATGCAATTTCTGTCTCGCAAATTGGACGGAAAAGCAACAACTTGACAATAAAGGGGACTGTAGATGGTCGATCCCAGGTACTTACTCCGGACACAGGTGCAACTAACTCGATCATCCGGTCAGATTTCGTAAACCGTAATATGGAACCATTGGTTGGCTACAATTTTCAGACAGCTACAGGAGAGTGGGCAAGGATTTCCGGAAAGGTAGTTTACCGAGGTCGTTAGTGGAGCTTTGTCAGTAGTTCACACGTTTTTACTGGCTGAAATCACAGACGAAGTAAAATTGGTGTAGGGTACTAAATTATTTCAAGTCACCACCTATTTTAGCTAAAAGATCTGTTATAGGGAAATGTCGGGGTGTAGAAGCCACCGTGAAACTTTGAATAGACACAGGGGATGCAGGGTTTTGATCCATTCGTAAACCCGTGGAGCTCACTGGTTGTGCTGGTTAAAGAGAAAGATAGAAGCACCCGATTTTGGGTGGATTATAGAAAGCTGAATGAAGTCACGAAAAAGGACTCTCTGCCATCACGAATAGATCACACTCTCGACACTTCATGCGGTGGATTTCCCCGCTTGATTTAAAAAGTGGTTACTGGCAGATAGAAATTGAGGATTGCGATCGTGAGAAGATAGCCTTCAGAACAGCAGATGGGTTATGGCAGTTTTCTGTAAAGCCTTTTAAACTATGTAACGCACCAGCAACCTTTGAGCGCCTGATAGAGCATGTGCTGAGGGACTGTGTTTGGTCTATCTGGATGACATCATCATCATTCGTACAAATTTTAGCGACCGTCTGAAAAAATTGGAAGAAGTCTTTAAGCGCATTGCCTCCGTTGAAGTATGATTGAATCCGAAGAAGTCACTTTTTTTAAAACAAAAGCCACGTATCTTGGACATAGGATAACAACCGAGGGCATCAATAAGGATGAGAAGAAAATAAAAGCAGTGAAAGATTGGCCAGAAATAAGAAAAGTGCACAAAGTGCGTAGTTTCGTAGGAGTGTGCACAATTGCAGTAAAAATCTCACAAAGAAACAGGAGGAAGTATTCCAGTAGTTGAAAGAGCTTCTTTGTACTGCGATTATGTTAGCGTACCCAGTCACGAGAGAGTAGTTTCTTGTGGATACAGATGCTAGAGCATCTCCCAAAGGGAGATTATCTGTGAGACTGAGGTAACCAACCCTACAAGTCAGGAGGACCAGACGGAATTATACCAACGTAATTGGTTAGTTAAAATCTTTAGGGAATCCCAATCTTCAGGGTATATCCCTAATTTATAGAGGAAATTCAGGGTGGTCTTTATTTCCGAAGCAGGAAAACCGGGCAATACCACTACCAAAGATTTTAGACCAACTAGTCTCTCTTCGTTTTTAGTCAAAACATTCGAAAGACTGATTGATCTACATATCAAGAGCGCTATTAATGCCGATAACTTCAGCATGGCATAACATGCTTACCAGAAGAGTAAATCTGTAGAAACAGCAATGCTCGAAGTTATTGTGGAACCTAGTCTTAAATGAATTGCTTATTACCATGAGAAATGAGAGGATCAAGATAGTTGCTTGTGCTGACGATGGCAGGGAAGTTTCTCTCAACTATCAGCGGGCTCGAGCAATCAGCGCTAAGGAAACTCTCCAACTGGGCGGTGCAAACACAATCCTACCTAAAGAATCTCATAAAAGTCCAACGATTAGCTTGTGTGGAAATAACAAATGCGCTCCGATAGACGCCTCAGGCGGCACTGGAAGTGATCCTACACATTCCACCCATTGAATGCTCCCAGGATCAAAGCTGCACGCATGCTAAAAGAAATCACGTACGGCCATGCATCAGTCTTACTATCTGTGGAACACGTGCAAGACGCATCGAAAACAGATCTGGTTCCCAAGATCGATCCGAACAGAAAGTATAATATTAAATACGAGTACTCGACAGGAAGGATTGGCAGACCAGAGTCATATCAGATGATAGTGATCACTATATTTATAGGGACGGCTCAAAGATAAACAATGGCACTGGATTAGGAATTTTCTCGGAACAATTATCTTTAAATTCCTCATTTAGACTTCCAGACTAGTGCAGCGTCTTCCAAGCTGAGATCTACGCTATAAACCAAGCAGCAAAATCGATAAGGCTGACTTACCTCCAGCAAACCTTATCATTTTTATTGATAGTCAAGCAGCGATCAAGGCACTGGCCTTCAAAATGTTTTAAAGAGTGCAGGAGGTCGACATCGCTTCATCCAACAATACAACGCCACATTTTGTTGGGTTCCCGGCTACTATGGAGTGGAGGGAAATGAAACAGCGGATGAGTGTGCAAGGATAGGCTCTGAGCTGGACCTTCAGCGAGTGGTAGAGGACATGAGAGTAACCGCGGAAGCCAAAAGAAGGTGGTCTCTAACCAAGAATGATATAAACAAGATTGCGCCCATCAGAGAGTGCATGACGCCGCATTAGCTGAGTTGCGCAGTGTTGCCAACCAAAAGAATGTTAGAAAAGGTCACTATGAGAAGATTTTAGTGCTAATGAAAATTTGTTGTAAAAATTGATATTTTAAAAGTGAAAATTTAATTTTTTGATCCTTTGGAGGTTACGTTAGAATATTAAATATTCTTCTCTCAACTCTTCTTAACATTTAAAACCTTTTTACACATTTCGTGTAATCATTCTTCCGGTCCTCAATCGTTAGTGGGACATAAGGCATCGAGAGGTGTATTCATAGTAAAAATAAGCAAAAAAATACCAGAAAATTTTGAAGAAACCATCACGACATTTTTACAAACAGAGTACCTCATGTTGTTGCATAACCTGAAATATATCAAAAAAGTCGTTCTCTCAGCAAAAAACTCATAAATTAAAATGAACATAACCACAATACATTTATTTAAAAAAACGCACATTTTAAAGTTTAAGTAATTCAATAAAATTTTGGTATTTTATTTTCTTTAAATGGGCATTTTAGTGCGCTTTTATATCCAAAGTTAGGCAACACTGCAGTAGCAAGAGGTTTGACTGACAGATTTAACTGCTAAAAGGAGAAGAAGAACATCAACTATAACCGCAATCACGGGCAGCGCGACCAGATGTTAAAAAAAGTACAAAAGTTTACAAGATTATAAACATTACATTTTACTTAAAACAGGTTAGAAAAATGTCATGAAGAAAGAACTAAAACTACGAGACTAAATAACAAAAAAAATGCCTTGATTTAGCGAAAATGGTTAATCTGGCCATACTGGTGCTAATACAACGCCACTCATTGTCATTTGCTGACAGCAAAATAACTACTAACTGCAGAGTCTGCAAAGCGCTCTGGCCAAAACTTACGAAACCTTCTCTCCCAATTAAAATACGAAGTCATGTAGTCTGTGCAACCTGAATTCCACTTTCCTATTGAGCTGTGTCCATGTAGCACCAATGCATCAGAAAGGGTGATAGACCCCAAGTAACGCCCAGCATTCTTTTACACACGTACAGGGTATTACTGACTTTTTTCAACCTTTCCTCAACATTGTGCTTCCACAGTAATTTACCATCCAGTATTACTCCGAGGTACCTCGCATGATCTTTCAGAGGAAATCGTTGCTGCCTAGCTTCGGGAGCTACCTCGCCGGGACCTTGTACTTCCTGGTCCGTTCTATGTCCGTTTTTTCGGCATTTATCCCTAGCCCTGCGCGAGATATCCATTGGTGTACCGTTTTAAGTGTATTATTCATCACATAACTGATGGTGTCCAAGTACTTTCCAGTAACTACTATAGCTATGTCATCTGCATATGCCAATAGTTTTGGTGCCCCTCCGTCAAATTTCTTGAGCAGTCCATTTGTCACAAGTAACCATAATAGCGACGATAGTAGGCTCGTTTGTATTGTTCCATTCCGCTCTTATCTTTCTGCAGCTAATATCTGCCTTATCCATAGATAAGCCGCGGGCTGCACATTAAGTGACTCTACTCTATTTAAAATAGAATCTTTCGTCAAACTGTAAAGGCCCCTGATATATCTAAAGGGTGACTTTTTAAGAGCTATAGGAAAGTTTTTCAAAAACATACACGAAAAATTCGGGAAAATGCATGCAATTTTGATTTAAGTCGAATAATACGATATAATTTAATGTTTGAAGATTATTTCATGCAAATGTTGACCGCGACTGGCGGGTCCATCCACTTAGTCCAGATTTGACATACTCTTTCCAATGTTTCGGCCGGTATCTCACATATAAATGTTTTAATGTTGTCTTCCAATGCGTTAATTGAAGCAGGCTTGTCTGAATAGACATGAGCTTTAACATAGCTGTTAACCACATGACATGCAAGTCAAGCTCTTGCATTTTGGGCAAAAAAAGTCGGATATCAATTCACGGTAGCGCTCACCATTCACAGTTACGTTACGATTCGCAGCATCTTTGAAGAAGTACGGTCCAATGATACCTCCAGCCCATAAACCGCACCAAACTGTGACCTCTTCTGGATTCATTGGTAGCTCTTGCAATTATTCTGGGTGATCTTCACTCCGAAATCGACAATTCTGCTTATTTACGTACCCATTGATCTAAAAATGAGCTTCGTCGCTGAACACAATTTTTCGATAAAAAAGTGGTTCTTCGGCCAATTTACCAAGAGCCCATTCACCAAAAATTCTGTGTTGCGGTAGGTCGTTCGGCCTTAATTCTTGCTGTATTTTGAAAGGCTTCACACCTAACTCCTTTCGCAAAATTTTCCACGTTGTTGAGTAACAGAGGCCCAATGCTGCGAACGGCGACGAATCGATAATTGATGGTCATCATTAACACTGGTCGATACAGCTGCGATATTTTCTTCAGTTCGCACTCTACGTAAGCATGTTGGTGGTTTGATGTCCAATGTTGATGTAAATTTGGTTAGTCACAATAGCTCGAATAGCCTCTTCAGTGGGTCGATTAAATTGACCATAAAATAGAAGTAGCGCGATAAACTTTCTTAACAGAACACGCATTTTTATAATAAAATTCAATGATTTTCAAGCGTTGTTCGTTTGTAAGACGATTCATGGTTAAAATATAGACCAAACTGAAGATGTTTAAGAGTGAAACAAAACACGAAACGTGCGTCAGCTGTATAAACCAACTGTTTAAAAAGATAATAGCTAAAAAAATCACCCGTTACGGTAAATACGCAGACTTTTGCGATTCTAAGGGAACTCTGAAGCTCTATCCCCGAGAGACATTCTAATAATATTGTAATTGTCTGTAAACAGCGCTTTTGGCAATATCATTTACAATTTCGTTTCCTGCAATACCCTTATGTCCGGGTACCCAATAGATATGCAACCGTCTGTCTGCGGGTAGTCTCTCTATGGCTTCCCTGCTTTTTAGAACATTTTTAGATGAAATTTCATGAGTTTATTGCTTTTATCGCCGCTTGGCTGTCAACGAATATATTTATTTTGGCGTTGCTTGATGTCTTTGCGATTGCTGTTTCCGCAGCCTTACTTACAACAAAGAATTCTGCTAGAAAGATACTGCAGTGGTCAAAAAGCTTAAATTGCTGCCTGATGCCTAGCTCTGCGCAGTAGACATAACATAAGATTTTACATTTAAACATAGCCCATTTTTCTTTCCCCAACACAATATTGCATCAAAAATACTAGTTCGATGAGAATGGTAAATGTACTGTATATAATAAGCACACGGATGGGCATTAACATATTTCCACACCAAAAACACATCCTGATCTACTAAAAAACAGAGGCTCAAGAATCTAACCCTGAGAGACGGCCGCTATTGTTGATTTAGACCGCGTTGAACCAACAACTGACTTGCTGAACTCTACTCTCAAGAAAAATAGTTGAACGTTTTATGAAGCTTTCGGAAAATGTATAAAAGTACCTAAGTTGGCAATAGATGACGAGACAGAACTCGCCAGAAGGTGAGACATGGGACGTTTGCTGAAACAGTGATATTTCCATTGACACAGGATACAGTAGCTCTCGTGAGGAAGCGAATGCTCAAAGTCCATCGGGTTGAAGTTGAAGACCCTACTTCAATAGAAGTAATAAGGGAGTAATTTCCTCAATTTACATGAAGAAGCTAGGAATTAAAGTGTTACAACTACGGTAAGATCGGACGTATGGCCCGCAATTGCAGTGTACTACGCAGTCAACTGAAACTTGAAACGAACCAGTTCTAAGAGCGAGAATTGCATCCCACAACTGAATGCAATTTCTGTCTCGCAAATTGGACGGAAAAGCAACAACTTGACAATAAAGGGGACTGTAGATGGTCGATCCCAGGTACTTACTCTGGACACAGGTGCAACTAACTCGATCATCCGGTCAGATTTCGTAAACCGTAATATGGAACCATTGGTTGGCTACAATTTTCAGACAGCTACAGGAGAGTGGGCAAGGATTTCCGGAAAGGTAGTTTACCGAGGTCGTTAGTGGAGCTTTGTCAGTAGTTCACACGTTTTTACTGGCTGAAATCACAGACGAAGTAAAATTGGTGTAGGGTACTAAATTATTTCAAGTCACCACCTATTTTAGCTAAAAGATCTGTTATAGGGAAATGTCGGGGTGTAGAAGCCACCGTGAAACTTTGAATAGACACAGGGGATGCAGGGTTTTGATCCATTCGTAAACCCGAGGAGCTCACTGGTTGTGCTGGTTAAAGAGAAAGATAGAAGCACCCGATTTTGGGTGGATTATAGAAAGCTGAATGAAGTCACGAAAATGGACTCTCTGTCATCACGAATAGATCACACTCTCGACACTTCAAGCGGTGGATTTCCCCGCTTGATTTAAAAAGTGGTTACTGGCAGGTAGAAATTGAGGATTGCGATCGTGAGAAGATAGCCTTCAGAACAGCAGATGGGTTATGGCAGTTTTCTGTAAAGCCTTTTAAACTATGTAACGCACCAGCAACCTTTGAGCGCCTGATAGAGCATGTGCTGAGGGACTGTGTTTGGTCTATCTGGATGACATCATCATCATTCGTACAAATTTTAGCGACCGTCTGAAAAAATTGGAAGAAGTCTTTAAGCGCATTGCCTCCGTTGAAGTATGATTGAATCCGAAGAAGTCACTTTTTTTAAAACAAAAGCCACGTATCTTGGACATAGGATAACAACCGAGGGCATCAATAAGGATGAGAAGAAAATAAAAGCAGTGAAAGATTGGCCAGAAATAAGAAAAGTGCACAAAGTGCGTAGTTTCGTAGGAGTGTGCACAATTGCAGTAGAAATCTCACAAAGAAACAGGAGGAAGTATTCCAGTAGTTGAAAGAGCTTCTTTGTACTGCGATTATGTTAGCGTACCCAGTCACGAGAGAGTAGTTTCTTGTGGATACAGATGCTAGAGCATCTCCCAAAGGGAGATTATCTGTGAGACTGAGGTAACCAACCCTACAAGTCAGGAGGACCAGACGGAATTATACCAACGTAATTGGTTAGTTAAAATCTTTAGGGAATCCCAATCTTCAGGGTATATCCCTAATTTATAGAGGAAATTCAGGGTGGTCTTTATTTCCGAAGCAGGAAAACCGGGCAATACCACTACCAAAGATTTTAGACCAACTAGTCTCTCTTCATTTTTAGTCAAAACATTCGAAAGACTGATTGATCTACATATCAAGAGCGCTATTAATGCCAATAACTTCAGCATGGCACAACATGCTTACCAGAAGGGTAAGTCTGTAGAAACAACAATGCTCGAAGTTATTGTGGAACCTAGTCTTAAATGAATTGCTTATTACCATGGGAAATGAGAGGATCAAGATAGTTGCTTGTGCTGACGATGGCAGGGAAGTTTCTCTCAACTATCAGCGGGCTCGTGCAATCAGCGCTAAGGAAACTCTCCAACTGAGCGACCTCAAACGGTCTAATGATTAATCCAGCCAAGATCGATCTAAATTGGTTCACTAGAAGATATAAGATACAGAGTTTTTAGTTATCATCTATAGATGGAGTAACACTAACCTTATCGAACGAAGCCAAGTACCTTGGCATAATTCTGCACTCAAAGGATGAAGAAAGCTTGTAGTGCCCTCTTTATCCTTAAGAGGACATTTGGCAAAAAATGGGTCTTGAAACCGTACATCAACCACTGGTCGTACAATACTATCATCATACCCATGCGGTGCAAACACAATCCTACCTAAAGAATCTCATAAAAGTCCAACGATTAGCTTGTGTGGAAATAACAAATGCGCTCCGATAGACGCCTCAGGCGGCACTGGAAGTGATCCTACACATTCCACCCATTGAATGCTCCCAGGATCAAAGCTGCACGCATGCTAAAAGAAATCACGTACGGCCATGCATCAGTCTTACTATCTGTGGAACACGTGCAAGACGCATCGAAAACAGATCTGGTTCCCAAGATCGATCCGAACAGAAAGTATAATATTAAATACGAGTACTCGACAGGAAGGATTGGCAGACCAGAGTCATATCAGATGATAGTGATCACTATATTTATAGGGACGGCTCAAAGATAAACAATGGCACTGGATCAGGAATTTTCTCGGAACAATTATCTTTAAATTCCTTATTTAGACTTCCAGACTAGTGCAGCGTCTTCCAAGCTACGCTATAAACCAAGCAGCAAAATCGATAAGGCTGACTTACCTCCAGCAAACCTTATCATTTTTATTGATAGTCAAGCAGCGATCAAGGCACTGGCCTTCAAAATGTTTTAAAGAGTGCAGGAGGTCGACATCGCTTCATCCAACAATACAACGCCACATTTTGTTGGGTTCCCGGCTACTATGGAGTGGAGGGAAATGAAACAGCGGATGAGTGTGCAAGGATAGGCTCTGAGCTGGACCTTCAGCGAGTGGTAGAGGACATGAGAGTAACCGCGGAAGCCAAAAGAAGGTGGTCTCTAACCAAGAATGATATAAACAAGATTGCGCCCATCAGAGAGTGCATGACGCCGCATTAGCTGAGTTGCGCAGTGTTGCCAACCAAAAGAATGTTAGAAAAGGTCACTATGAGAAGATTTTAGTGCTAATGAAAATTTGTTGTAAAAATTGATATTTTAAAAGTGAAAATTTAATTTTTTGATCCTTTGGAGGTTACGTTAGAATATTAAATATTCTTCTCTCAACTCTTCTTAACATTTAAAACCTTTTTACACATTTCGTGTAATCATTCTTCCGGTCCTCAATCGTTAGTGGGACATAAGGCATCGAGAGGTGTATTCATAGTAAAAATAAGCAAAAAAAATACCAGAAAATTTTGAAGAAACCATCACGACATTTTTACAAACAGAGTACCTCATGTTGTTGCATAACCTGAAATATATCAAAAAAGTCGTTCTCTCAGCAAAAAACTCATAAATTAAAATGAACATAACCACAATACATTTATTTAAGAAAACGCACATTTTAAAGTTTAAGTAATTCAATAAAATTTTGGTATTTTATTTTCTTTAAATGGGCATTTTAGTGCGCTTTTATATCCAAAGTTAGGCAACACTGCAGTAGCAAGAGGTTTGACTGACAGATTTAACTGCTAAAAGGAGAAGAAGAACATCAACTATAACCGCAATCACGGGCAGCGCGACCAGATGTTAAAAAAAGTACAAAAGTTTACAAGATTATAAACATTACATTTTACTTAAAACAGGTTAGAAAAATGTCATGAAGAAAGAACTAAAACTACGAGACTAAATAACAAAAAAAATGCCTTGATTTAGCGAAAATGGTTAATCTGGCCATACTGGTGCTAATACAACGCCACTCATTGTCATTTGCTGACAGCAAAATAACTACTAACTGCAGAGTCTGCAAAGCGCTCTGGCCAAAACTTACGAAACCTTCTCTCCCAATTAAAATACGAAGTCATGTAGTCTGTGCAACCTGAATTCCACTTTCCTATTGAGCTGTGTCCATGTAGCACCAATGTATCAGAAAGGGTGATAGACCCCAAGTAACGCCCAGCATTCTTTTACACACGTACAGGGTATTACTGACTTTTTTCAACCTTTCCTCAACATTGTGCTTCCACAGTAATTTACCATCCAGTATTACTCCGAGGTACCTCGCATGATCTTTCAGAGGAAATCGTTGCTGCCTAGCTTCGGGAGCTACCTCGCCGGGACCTTGTACTTCCTGGTCCGTTCTATGTCCGTTTTTTCGGCATTTATCCCTAGCCCTGCGCGAGATATCCATTGGTGTACCGTTTTAAGTGTATTATTCATCACATAACTGATGGTGTCCAAGTACTTTCCAGTAACTACTATAGCTATGTCATCTGCATATGCCAATAGTTTTGGTGCCCCTCCGTCAAATTTCTTGAGCAGTCCATTTGTCACAAGTAACCATAATAGCGACGATAGTAGGCTCGTTCGTATTGTTCCATTCCGCTCTTATCTTTCTGCAGCTAATATCTGCCTTATCCATAGATAAGCCGCGGGCTGCACATTAAGTGACTCTACTCTATTTAAAATAGAATCTTTCGTCAAACTGTAAAGGCCCCTGATATATCTAAAGGGTGACTTTTTAAGAGCTATAGGAAAGTTTTTCAAAAACATACACGAAAAATTCAGGAAAATGCATGAAATTTTGATTTAAGTCGAATAATACGATATAATTTAATGTTTGAAGATTATTTCATGCAAATGTTGACCGCGACTGGCGGGTCCATCCACTTAGTCCAGATTTGACATACTCTTTCCAATGTTTCGGCCGGTATCTCACATATAAATGTTTTAATGTTGTCTTCCAATGCGTTAATTGAAGCAGGCTTGTCTGAATAGACATGAGCTTTAACATAGCTGTTAACCACATGACATGCAAGTCAAGCTCTTGCATTTTGGGCAAAAAAAGTCGGATATCAATTCACGGTAGCGCTCACCATTCACAGTTACGTTACGATTCGCAGCATCTTTGAAGAAGTACGGTCCAATGATACCTCCAGCCCATAAACCGCACCAAACTGTGACCTCTTCTGGATTCATTGGTAGCTCTTGCAATTATTCTGGGTGATCTTCACTCCGAAATCGACAATTCTGCTTATTTACGTACCCATTGATCTAAAAATGAGCTTCGTCGCTGAACACAATTTTTCGATAAAAAAGTGGTTCTTCGGCCAATTTACCAAGAGCCCATTCACCAAAAATTCTGTGTTGCGGTAGGTCGTTCGGCCTTAATTCTTGCTGTATTTTGAAAGGATTCACACCTAACTCCTTTCGCAAAATTTTCCACGTTGTTGAGTAACAGAGGCCCAATGCTGCGAACGGCGACGAATCGATAATTGATGGTCATCATTAACACTGGTCGATACAGCTGCGATATTTTCTTCAGTTCGCACTCTACGTAAGCATGTTGGTGGTTTGATGTCCAATGTTGATGTAAATTTGGTTAGTCACAATAGCTCGAATAGCCTCTTCAGTGGGTCGATTAAACTGACCATAAAATAGAAGTAGCGCGATAAACTTTCTTAACAGAACACGCATTTTTATAATAAAATTCAATAATTTTCAAGCGTTGTTCGTTTGTAAGACGATTCATGGTTAAAATATAGACCAAACTGAAGATGTTTAAGAGTGAAACAAAACACGAAACGTGCGTCAGCTGTATAAACCAACTGTTTAAAAAGATAATAGCTAAAAAAATCACCCGTTACGGTAAATACGCAGACTTTTGCGATTCTAAGGGAACTCTGAAGCTCTATCCCCGAGAGACATTCTAATAATATTGTAATTGTCTGTAAACAGCGCTTTTGGCAATATCATTTACAATTTCGTTTCCTGCAATACCCTTATGTCCGGGTACCCAATAGATATGCAACCGTCTGTCTGCGGGTAGTCTCTCTATGGCTTCCCTGCTTTTTAGAACATTTTTAGATGAAATTTCATGAGTTTATTGCTTTTATCGCCGCTTGGCTGTCAACGAATATATTTATTTTGGCGTTGCTTGATGTCTTTGCGATTGCTGTTTCCGCAGCCTTACTTACAACAAAGAATTCCGCTAGAAAGATACTGCAGTGGTCAAAAAGCTTAAATTGCTGCCTGATGCTTAGCTCTGCGCAGTAGACATAACATAAGATTTTGTAACATTTAAGCATAGCCCATTTTTCTTTCCCCAACACAATATTGCATCAAAAATACTAGTTCGATGAGAATGGTAAATGTACTGTATATAATAAGCACACGGATGGGCATTAACATATTTCCACACCAAAAACACATCCTGATCTACTAAAAAACAGAGGCTCAAGAATCTAACCCTGAGAGACGGCCGCTATTGTTGATTTAGACCGCGTTGAACCAACAACTGACTTGCTGAACTCTACTCTCAAGAAAAATAGTTGAACGTTTTATGAAGCTTTCGGAAAATGTATAAAAGTACCTAAGTTGGCAATAGATGACGAGACAGAACTCGCCAGAAGGTGAGACATGGGACGTTTGCTGAAACAGTGATATTTCCATTGACACAGGATACAGTAGCTCTCGTGAGGAAGCGAATGCTCAAAGTCCATCGGGTTGAAGTTGAAGACCCTACTTCAATAGAAGTAATAAGGGAGTAATTTCCTCAATTTACATGAAGAAGCTAGGAATTAAAGTGTTACAACTACGGTAAGATCGGACGTATGGCCCGCAATTGCAGTGTACTACGCAGTCAACTGAAACTTGAAACGAACCAGTTCTAAGAGCGAGAATTGCATCCCACAACTGAATGCAATTTCTGTCTCGCAAATTGGACGGAAAAGCAACAACTTGACAATAAAGGGGACTGTAGATGGTCGATCCCAGGTACTTACTCCGGACACAGGTGCAACTAACTCGATCATCCGGTCAGATTTCGTAAACCGTAATATGGAACCATTGGTTGGCTACAATTTTCAGACAGCTACAGGAGAGTGGGCAAGGATTTCCGGAAAGGTAGTTTACCGAGGTCGTTAGTGGAGCTTTGTCAGTAGTTCACACGTTTTTACTGGCTGAAATCACAGACGAAGTAAAATTGGTGTAGGGTACTAAATTATTTCAAGTCACCACCTATTTTAGCTAAAAGATCTGTTATAGGGAAATGTCGGGGTGTAGAAGCCACCGTGAAACTTTGAATAGACACAGGGGATGCAGGGTTTTGATCCATTCGTAAACCCGTGGAGCTCACTGGTTGTGCTGGTTAAAGAGAAAGATAGAAGCACCCGATTTTGGGTGGATTATAGAAAGCTGAATGAAGTCACGAAAATGGACTCTCTGTCATCACGAATAGATCACACTCTCGACACTTCAAGCGGTGGATTTCCCCGCTTGATTTAAAAAGTGGTTACTGGCAGGTAGAAATTGAGGATTGCGATCGTGAGAAGATAGCCTTCAGAACAGCAGATGGGTTATGGCAGTTTTCTGTAAAGCCTTTTAAACTATGTAACGCACCAGCAACCTTTGAGCGCCTGATAGAGCATGTGCTGAGGGACTGTGTTTGGTCTATCTGGATGACATCATCATCATTCGTACAAATTTTAGCGACCGGTTGAAAAAATTGGAAGAAGTCTTTAAGCGCATTGCCTCCGTTGAAGTATGATTGAATCCGAAGAAGTCACTTTTTTTAAAACAAAAGCCACGTATCTTGGACATAGGATAACAACCGAGGGCATCAATAAGGATGAGAAGAAAATAAAAGCAGTGAAAGATTGGCCAGAAATAAGAAAAGTGCACAAAGTGCGTAGTTTCGTAGGAGTGTGCACAATTGCAGTATAAATCTCACAAAGAAACAGGAGGAAGTATTCCAGTAGTTGAAAGAGCTTCTTTGTACTGCGATTATGTTAGCGTACCCAGTCACGAGAGAGTAGTTTCTTGTGGATACAGATGCTAGAGCATCTCCCAAAGGGAGATTATCTGTGAGACTGAGGTAACCAACCCTACAAGTCAGGAGGACCAGACGGAATTATACCAACGTAATTGGTTAGTTAAAATCTTTAGGGAATCCCAATCTTCAGGGTATATCCCTAATTTATAGAGGAAATTCAGGGTGGTCTTTATTTCCGAAGCAGGAAAACCGGGCAATACCACTACCAAAGATTTTAGACCAACTAGTCTCTCTTCGTTTTTAGTCAAAACATTCGAAAGACTGATTGATCTACATATCAAGAGCGCTATTAATGCCAATAACTTCAGCATGGCACAACATGCTTACCAGAAGGGTAAGTCTGTAGAAACAACAATGCTCGAAGTTATTGTGGAACCTAGTCTTAAATGAATTGCTTATTACCATGGGAAATGAGAGGATCAAGATAGTTGCTTGTGCTGACGATGGCAGGGAAGTTTCTCTCAACTATCAGCGGGCTCGTGCAATCAGCGCTAAGGAAACTCTCCAACTGAGCGACCTCAAACGGTCTAATGATTAATCCAGCCAAGATCGATCTAAATTGGTTCACTAGAAGATATAAGATACAGAGTTTTTAGTTATCATCTATAGATGGAGTAACACTAACCTTATCGAACGAAGCCAAGTACCTTGGCATAATTCTGCACTCAAAGGATGAAGAAAGCTTGTAGTGCCCTCTTTATCCTTAAGAGGACATTTGGCAAAAAATGGGTCTTGAAACCGTACATCAACCACTGGTCGTACAATACTATCATCATACCCATGCGGTGCAAACACAATCCTACCTAAAGAATCTCATAAAAGTCCAACGATTAGCTTGTGTGGAAATAACAAATGCGCTCCGATAGACGCCTCAGGCGGCACTGGAAGTGATCCTACATATTCCACCCATTGAATGCTCCCAGGATCAAAGCTGCACGCATGCTAAAAGAAATCACGTACGGCCATGCATCAGTCTTACTATCTGTGGAACACGTGCAAGACGCATCGAAAACAGATCTGGTTCCCAAGATCGATCCGAACAGAAAGTATAATATTAAATACGAGTACTCGACAGGAAGGATTGGCAGACCAGAGTCATATCAGATGATAGTGATCACTATATTTATAGGGACGGCTCAAAGATAAACAATGGCACTGGATTAGGAATTTTCTCGGAACAATTATCTTTAAATTCCTCATTTAGACTTCCAGACTAGTGCAGCGTCTTCCAAGCTGAGATCTACGCTATAAACCAAGCAGCAAAATCGATAAGGCTGACTTACCTCCAGCAAACCTTATCATTTTTATTGATAGTCAAGCAGCGATCAAGGCACTGGCCTTCAAAATGTTTTAAAGAGTGCAGGAGGTCGACATCGCTTCATCCAACAATACAACGCCACATTTTGTTGGGTTCCCGGCTACTATGGAGTGGAGGGAAATGAAACAGCGGATGAGTGTGCAAGGATAGGCTCTGAGCTGGACCTTCAGCGAGTGGTAGAGGACATGAGAGTAACCGCGGAAGCCAAAAGAAGGTGGTCTCTAACCAAGAATGATATAAACAAGATTGCGCCCATCAGAGAGTGCATGACGCCGCATTAGCTGAGTTGCGCAGTGTTGCCAACCAAAAGAATGTTAGAAAAGGTCACTATGAGAAGATTTTAGTGCTAATGAAAATTTGTTGTAAAAATTGATATTTTAAAAGTGAAAATTTAATTTTTTGATCCTTTGGAGGTTACGTTAGAATATTAAATATTCTTCTCTCAACTCTTCTTAACATTTAAAACCTTTTTACACATTTCGTGTAATCATTCTTCCGGTCCTCAATCGTTAGTGGGACATAAGGCATCGAGAGGTGTATTCATAGTAAAAATAAGCAAAAAAATACCAGAAAATTTTTAAGAAACCATCACGACATTTTTACAAACAGAGTACCTCATGTTGTTGCATAACCTGAAATATATCAAAAAAGTCGTTCTCTCAGCAAAAAACTCATAAATTAAAATGAACATAACCACAATACATTTATTTAAGAAAACGCACATTTTAAAGTTTAAGTAATTCAATAAAATTTTGGTATTTTATTTTCTTTAAATGGGCATTTTAGTGCGCTTTTATATCCAAAGTTAGGCAACACTGCAGTAGCAAGAGGTTTGACTGACAGATTTAACTGCTAAAAGGAGAAGAAGAACATCAACTATAACCGCAATCACGGGCAGCGCGACCAGATGTTAAAAAAAGTACAAAAGTTTACAAGATTATAAACATTACATTTTACTTAAAACAGGTTAGAAAAATGTCATGAAGAAAGAACTAAAACTACGAGACTAAATAACAAAAAAAATGCCTTGATTTAGCGAAAATGGTTAATCTGGCCATACTGGTGCTAATACAACGCCACTCATTGTCATTTGCTGACAGCAAAATAACTACTAACTGCAGAGTCTGCAAAGCGCTCTGGCCAAAACTTACGAAACCTTCTCTCCCAATTAAAATACGAAGTCATGTAGTCTGTGCAACCTGAATTCCACTTTCCTATTGAGCTGTGTCCATGTAGCACCAATGCATCAGAAAGGGTGATAGACCCCAAGTAACGCCCAGCATTCTTTTACACACGTACAGGGTATTACTGACTTTTTTCAACCTTTCCTCAACATTGTGCTTCCACAGTAATTTACCATCCAGTATTACTCCGAGGTACCTCGCATGATCTTTCAGAGGAAATCGTTGCTGCCTAGCTTCGGGAGCTACCTCGCCGGGACCTTGTACTTCCTGGTCCGTTCTATGTCCGTTTTTTCGGCATTTATCCCTAGCCCTGCGCGAGATATCCATTGGTGTACCGTTTTAAGTGTATTATTCATCACATAACTGATGGTGTCCAAGTACTTTCCAGTAACTACTATAGCTATGTCATCTGCATATGCCAATAGTTTTGGTGCCCCTCCGTCAAATTTCTTGAGCAGTCCATTTGTCACAAGTAACCATAATAGCGACGATAGTAGGCTCGTTTGTATTGTTCCATTCCGCTCTTATCTTTCTGCAGCTAATATCTGCCTTATCCATAGATAAGCCGCGGGCTGCACATTAAGTGACTCTACTCTATTTAAAATAGAATCTTTCGTCAAACTGTAAAGGCCCCTGATATATCTAAAGGGTGACTTTTTAAGAGCTATAGGAAAGTTTTTCAAAAACATACACGAAAAATTCAGGAAAATGCATGCAATTTTGATTTAAGTCGAATAATACGATATAATTTAATGTTTGAAGATTATTTCATGCAAATGTTGACCGCGACTGGCGGGTCCATCCACTTAGTCCAGATTTGACATACTCTTTCCAATGTTTCGGCCGGTATCTCACATATAAATGTTTTAATGTTGTCTTCCAATGCGTTAATTGAAGCAGGCTTGTCTGAATAGACATGAGCTTTAACATAGCTGTTAACCACATGACATGCAAGTCAAGCTCTTGCATTTTGGGCAAAAAAAGTCGGATATCAATTCACGGTAGCGCTCACCATTCACAGTTACGTTACGATTCGCAGCATCTTTGAAGAAGTACGGTCCAATGATACCTCCAGCCCATAAACCGCACCAAACTGTGACCTCTTCTGGATTCATTGGTAGCTCTTGCAATTATTCTGGGTGATCTTCACTCCGAAATCGACAATTCTGCTTATTTACGTACCCATTGATCTAAAAATGAGCTTCGTCGCTGAACACAATTTTTCGATAAAAAAGTGGTTCTTCGGCCAATTTACCAAGAGCCCATTCACCAAAAATTCTGTGTTGCGGTAGGTCGTTTGGCCTTAATTCTTGCTGTATTTTGAAAGGCTTCACACCTAACTCCTTTCGCAAAATTTTCCACGTTGTTGAGTAACAGAGGCCCAATGCTGCGAACGGCGACGAATCGATAATTGATGGTCATCATTAACACTGGTCGATACAGCTGCGATATTTTCTTCAGTTCGCACTCTACGTAAGCATGTTGGTGGTTTGATGTCCAATGTTGATGTAAATTTGGTTAGTCACAATAGCTCGAATAGCCTCTTCAGTGGGTCGATTAAACTGACCATAAAATAGAAGTAGCGCGATAAACTTTCTTAACAGAACACGCATTTTTATAATAAAATTCAATGATTTTCAAGCGTTGTTCGTTTGTAAGACGATTCATGGTTAAAATATAGACCAAACTGAAGATGTTTAAGAGTGAAACAAAACACGAAACGTGCGTCAGCTGTATAAACCAACTGTTTAAAAAGATAATAGCTAAAAAAATCACCCGTTACGGTAAATACGCAGACTTTTGCGATTCTAAGGGAACTCTGAAGCTCTATCCCCGAGAGACATTCTAATAATATTGTAATTGTCTGTAAACAGCGCTTTTGGCAATATCATTTACAATTTCGTTTCCTGCAATACCCTTATGTCCGGGTACCCAATAGATATGCAACCGTCTGCCTGCGGGTAGTCTCTCTATGGCTTCCCTGCTTTTTAGAACATTTTTAGATGAAATTTCATGAGTTTATTGCTTTTATCGCCGCTTGGCTGTCAACGAATATATTTATTTTGGCGTTGCTTGATGTCTTTGCGATTGCTGTTTCCGCAGCCTTACTTACAACAAAGAATTCCGCTAGAAAGATACTGCAGTGGTCAAAAAGCTTAAATTGCTGCCTGATGCTTAGCTCTGCGCAGTAGACATAACATAAGATTTTGTAACATTTAAGCATAGCCCATTTTTCTTTCCCCAACACAATATTGCATCAAAAATACTAGTTCGATGAGAATGGTAAATGTACTGTATATAATAAGCACACGGATGGGCATTAACATATTTCCACACCAAAAACACATCCTGATCTACTAAAAAACAGAGGCTCAAGAATCTAACCCTGAGAGACGGCCGCTATTGTTGATTTAGACCGCGTTGAACCAACAACTGACTTGCTGAACTCTACTCTCAAGAAAAATAGTTGAACGTTTTATGAAGCTTTCGGAAAATGTATAAAAGTACCTAAGTTGGCAATAGATGACGAGACAGAACTCGCCAGAAGGTGAGACATGGGACGTTTGCTGAAACAGTGATATTTCCATTGACACAGGATACAGTAGCTCTCGTGAGGAAGCGAATGCTCAAAGTCCATCGGGTTGAAGTTGAAGACCCTACTTCAATAGAAGTAATAAGGGAGTAATTTCCTCAATTTACATGAAGAAGCTAGGAATTAAAGTGTTACAACTACGGTAAGATCGGACGTAAGGCCCGCAATTGCAGTGTACTACGCAGTCAACTGAAACTTGAAACGAACCAGTTCTAAGAGCGAGAATTGCATCCCACAACTGAATGCAATTTCTGTCTCGCAAATTGGACGGAAAAGCAACAACTTGACAATAAAGGGGACTGTAGATGGTCGATCCCAGGTACTTACTCCGGACACAGGTGCAACTAACTCGATCATCCGGTCAGATTTCGTAAACCGTAATATGGAACCATTGGTTGGCTACAATTTTCAGACAGCTACAGGAGAGTGGGCAAGGATTTCCGGAAAGGTAGTTTACCGAGGTCGTTAGTGGAGCTTTGTCAGTAGTTCACACGTTTTTACTGGCTGAAATCACAGACGAAGTAAAATTGGTGTAGGGTACTAAATTATTTCAAGTCACCACCTATTTTAGCTAAAAGATCTGTTATAGGGAAATGTCGGGGTGTAGAAGCCACCGTGAAACTTTGAATAGACACAGGGGATGCAGGGTTTTGATCCATTCGTAAACCCGTGGAGCTCACTGGTTGTGCTGGTTAAAGAGAAAGATAGAAGCACCCGATTTTGGGTGGATTATAGAAAGCTGAATGAAGTCACGAAAATGGACTCTCTGTCATCACGAATAGATCACACTCTCGACACTTCAAGCGGTGGATTTCCCCGCTTGATTTAAAAAGTGGTTACTGGCAGGTAGAAATTGAGGATTGCGATCGTGAGAAGATAGCCTTCAGAACAGCAGATGGGTTATGGCAGTTTTCTGTAAAGCCTTTTAAACTATGTAACGCACCAGCAACCTTTGAGCGCCTGATAGAGCATGTGCTGAGGGACTGTGTTTGGTCTATCTGGATGACATCATCATCATTCGTACAAATTTTAGCGACCGTCTGAAAAAATTGGAAGAAGTCTTTAAGCGCATTGCCTCCGTTGAAGTATGATTGAATCCGAAGAAGTCACTTTTTTTAAAACAAAAGCCACGTATCTTGGACATAGGATAACAACCGAGGGCATCAATAAGGATGAGAAGAAAATAAAAGCAGTGAAAGATTGGCCAGAAATAAGAAAAGTGCACAAAGTGCGTAGTTTCGTAGGAGTGTGCACAATTGCAGTAAAAATCTCACAAAGAAACAGGAGGAAGTATTCCAGTAGTTGAAAGAGCTTCTTTGTACTGCGATTATGTTAGCGTACCCAGTCACGAGAGAGTAGTTTCTTGTGGATACAGATGCTAGAGCATCTCCCAAAGGGAGATTATCTGTGAGACTGAGGTAACCAACCCTACAAGTCAGGAGGACCAGACGGAATTATACCAACGTAATTGGTTAGTTAAAATCTTTAGGGAATCCCAATCTTCAGGGTATATCCCTAATTTATAGAGGAAATTCAGGGTGGTCTTTATTTCCGAAGCAGGAAAACCGGGCAATACCACTACCAAAGATTTTAGACCAACTAGTCTCTCTTCGTTTTTAGTCAAAACATTCGAAAGACTGATTGATCTACATATCAAGAGCGCTATTAATGCCGATAACTTCAGCATGGCATAACATGCTTACCAGAAGAGTAAATCTGTAGAAACAGCAATGCTCGAAGTTATTGTGGAACCTAGTCTTAAATGAATTGCTTATTACCATGAGAAATGAGAGGATCAAGATAGTTGCTTGTGCTGACGATGGCAGGGAAGTTTCTCTCAACTATCAGCGGACTCGTGCAATCAGCGCTAAGGAAACTCTCCAACTGGGCGGTGCAAACACAATCCTACCTAAAGAATCTCATAAAAGTCCAACGATTAGCTTGTGTGGGAATAACAAATGCGCTCCGATAGACGCCTCAGGCGGCACTGGAAGTGATCCTACATATTCCACCCATTGAATGCTCCCAGGATCAAATCAGCAGCATGCTAAAAGAAATCACGTACGGTCATGCATCAGTCTTACTATCTGTGGAACACTTGCAAGACGCATCGAAAACAGATCTGGTTCCCAAGATCGATCCGAACAGAAAGTATAATATTAAATACGAGTACTCGACAGGAAGGATTGGCAGACCAGAGTCATATCAGATGATAGTGATCACTATATTTATAGGGACGGCTCAAAGATAGACAATGGCACTGGATCAGGAATTTTCTCGGAACAATTATCTTTAAATTCCTCATTTAGACTTCCAGACTAGTGCAGCGTCTTCCAAGCTGAGAGCTACGCTATAAACCAAGCAGCAAAATCGATAAAGCTGACTTACCTCCAGCAAACCTTATCATTTTTATTGATAGTCAAGCAGCGATCAAGGCACTGGCCTTCAAAATGTTTTAAAGAGTGCAGGAGGTCGACATCGCTTCATCCAACAATACAACGCCACATTTTGTTGGGTTCCCGGCTACTATGGAGTGGAGGGAAATGAAACAGCGGATGAGTGTGCAAGGATAGGCTCTGAGCTGGACCTTCAGCGAGTGGTAGAGGACATGAGAGTAACCGCGGAAGCCAAAAGAAGGTGGTCTCTAACCAAGAATGATATAAACAAGATTGCGCCCATCAGAGAGTGCATGACGCCACATTAGCTGAGTTGCGCAGTGTTGCCAACCAAAAGAATGTTAGAAAAGGTCACTATGAGAAGATTTTAGTGCTAATGAAAATTTGTTGTAAAAATTGATATTTTAAAAGTGAAAATTTAATTTTTTGATCCTTTGGAGGTTACGTTAGAATATTAAATATTCTTCTCTCAACTCTTCTTAACATTTAAAACCTTTTTACACATTTCGTGTAATCATTCTTCCGGTCCTCAATCGTTAGTGGGACATAAGGCATCGAGAGGTGTATTCATAGTAAAAATAAGCAAAAAAATACCAGAAAATTTTGAAGAAACCATCACGACATTTTTACAAACAGAGTATCTCATGTTGTTGCATAACCTGAAATATAGCAAAAAAGTCGTTCTCTCAGCAAAAAACTCATAAATTGAAATGAACATAACCACAACACATTTATTTAAAAAAACGCACATTTTAAAGTTTAAGTAATTCAATAAAAATTTGGTATTTTATTTTCTTTAAATGGGCATTTATGTGCGCTTTTATATCCAAAGCTAGGCAACACTGCAGTAGCAAGAGGTTTGACTGACAGATTTGACTGCTAAAAGGAGAAGAAGAACATCAGCTATAACCGCAATCACGGGCAGTGCGACCAGATGTTAAAAAAAGTACAAAAGTTTACAAGATTATAAACATTACATTTTACTTAAAACAGGTTAGAAAAATGTCATGAAGAAAGAACTAAAACTACGAGACTAAATAACAAAAAAAATGCCTTGATTTAGCGAAAATGGTTAATCTGGCCATACTGGTGCTAATACAACGCCACTCATTGTCATTTGCTGACAGCAAAATAACTACCAACTGCAGAGTCTGCAAAGCGCTCTGGCCAAAACATACGAAACCTTCTCTCCCAATTAAAATACGAAGTCGTGTAGTCTGTGCAACCTGAACTCCACTTTCCTATTGAGCTGTGTCCATGTAGCACCAATGCATCAGAAAGGGTGATAGACCCCAAGTAACGCCCAGCATTCTTTTACACACGTACGGGGTATTACTGACCTTTTTCAACCTTTCCTCAACATTGTGCTTCCACAGTAATTTACCACCCAGTATTACTCCGAGGTACCTCGCATGATATTTCACAGGATATCGCTGTTGCCTAGCTTCGGGAGCTACCTCGCCGGGACCTTGTACTTCCTGGTCCGTTTTTTCGGCGTTTATCCCTAGCCCTGCGCGAGATGTCCATTGGTGTACCGTTTTAAGTGTATTATTCATCACATAACTGATGGTGTCCAAGTACTTTCCAGTAACTACTATAGCTATGTCATCTGCATATGCCACTAGTTTTGGTGCCCCTCCGTCAAATTTCTTGAGCAGTCCATTTGTCACAAGTAACCATAATAGCGACGATAGTAGGCTCGTATTGTTCCATTCCGCTCTTATCTTTCTGCAGCTAATATCTGCCTTATCCATAGATATATCTAAAGGGTGATTTTTTAAGAGTTATAGGAAAGTTTTTCAAAAACATACACGTAAAATTCAGGAAAATGCATGAAATTTTGATTTAAATCGATAATACAGGCCACATAATTTAATGTTTGAAGATTATTTCATGCAAATGTTGACCACGACTGGCGTTCAAATGGTCCATCCGCTTAGTCCAGATTTGACATACTCTTTCCAATGTTTCGGCCGGTATCTCACATATAAATGTTTTAGTGTTGTCTTCCAATGCGTTAATTGAAGCAGGCTTGTCTGAATAGACATGAGCTTTAACATAGCTGTTAACCACATGACATGCAACTCAAGCTCTTATATTTTGGGCAAAAAAAGTTGGATATCAATTCACGGTAGCGCTCACCATTCACAGTTACGTTACGATTCGCAGCATCTTTGAAGAAGTACGGTCCAATGATACCTCCAGCCCATAAACCGCACCAAACTGTGACCTTTTCTGGATTCATTGGTAGCTCTTGCAATTCTTCTGGGTGATCTTCACTCCGAAATCGACAATTCTGCTTATTTACGTACCCATTGATCTAAAAATGAGCTTCGTCGCTGAACACAATTTTTCGATAAAAAAGTGGTTCTTCGGCCAATTTACCAAGAGCCCATTCACCAAAAATTCTGTGTTGCGGTAGGTCGTTCGGCCTTAATTCTTGCTGTATTTTGAAAGGCTTCACACCTAACTCCTTTCGCAAAATTTTCCACGTTGTTGAGTAACAGAGGCCCAATGCTGCGAACGGCGACGAATCGATAATTGATGGTCATCATTAACACTGGTCGATACAGCTGCGATATTTTCTTCAGTTCGCACTCTACGTAAGCATGTTGGTGGTTTGATGTCCAATGTTGATGTAAATTTGGTTAGTCACAATAGCTCGAATAGCCTCTTCAGTGGGTCGATTAAACTGACCATAAAATAGAAGTAGCGCGATAAACTTTCTTAACAGAACACGCATTTTTATAATAAAATTCAATAATTTTCAAGCGTTGTTCGTTTGTAAGACGATTCATGGTTAAAATATAGACCAAACTGAAGATGTTTAAGAGTGAAACAAAACACGAAACGTGCGTCAGCTGTATAAACCAACTGTTTAAAAAGATAATAGCTAAAAAAATCACCCGTTACGGTAAATACGCAGACTTTTGCGATTCTAAGGGAACTCTGAAGCTCTATCCCCGAGAGACATTCTAATAATATTGTAATTGTCTGTAAACAGCGCTTTTGGCAATATCATTTACAATTTCGTTTCCTGCAATACCCTTATGTCCGGGTACCCAATAGATATGCAACCGTCTGTCTGCGGGTAGTCTCTCTATGGCTTCCCTGCTTTTTAGAACATTTTTAGATGAAATTTCATGAGTTTATTGCTTTTATCGCCGCTTGGCTGTCAACGAATATATTTATTTTGGCGTTGCTTGATGTCTTTGCGATTGCTGTTTCCGCAGCCTTACTTACAACAAAGAATTCCGCTAGAAAGATACTGCAGTGGTCAAAAAGCTTAAATTGCTGCCTGATGCTTAGCTCTGCGCAGTAGACATAACATAAGATTTTGTAACATTTAAGCATAGCCCATTTTTCTTTCCCCAACACAATATTGCATCAAAAATACTAGTTCGATGAGAATGGTAAATGTACTGTATATAATAAGCACACGGATGGGCATTAACATATTTCCACACCAAAAACACATCCTGATCTACTAAAAAACAGAGGCTCAAGAATCTAACCCTGAGAGACGGCCGCTATTGTTGATTTAGACCGCGTTGAACCAACAACTGACTTGCTGAACTCTACTCTCAAGAAAAATAGTTGAACGTTTTATGAAGCTTTCGGAAAATGTATAAAAGTACCTAAGTTGGCAATAGATGACGAGACAGAACTCGCCAGAAGGTGAGACATGGGACGTTTGCTGAAACAGTGATATTTCCATTGACACAGGATACAGTAGCTCTCGTGAGGAAGCGAATGCTCAAAGTCCATCGGGTTGAAGTTGAAGACCCTACTTCAATAGAAGTAATAAGGGAGTAATTTCCCCAATTTACATGAAGAAGCTAGGAATTAAAGTGTTACAACTACGGTAAGATCGGAAGTATGGCCCGCAATTGCAGTGTTGGTTGGTTGGTTGGTTAGAGTGGTGATTCATCCAGAATCCAACTAGCACTTCCGCACCATTTTGTTGCCACATCCTCGTTACCAAATTGTTTAACAGTTATTTGCAGCAGGACTATATCCAGTCTGTGCGGTTTAGGAACCTTATTAGGTTGTTGACGTCTACGCCAGACAGTTGCTCGAGACTCTCGAACAGCGGTTTGCCCAGGGTTAACATTCTGTCCTTCCATAGGGCAGGACATTCACAGAGGAAATGGAAGATTGTTTCTTTTTCCTCCGGTTTTTTACAACTATGACAGTATGTGTTGTGAGGGATGCCCATTTTGGCGGCTTGTTCTCCGATAGACCAGAAGCCAGTTATGACTGCCGTAAGTCTGCAGGTGTCCCGTCGTTTCATGTTTATTAATGTTAACGATTGCTTGAGGTTGTAGGTGGGCCATAATGTTCTGCTGATTTTGCATTTCGTCTGGTCTCTCCATCTACAATCTGCAATTCGAAGGTATTTTAGGGAAATTGCATTCTTGACCGCACCTAGTGGAGTGAATACTGGTACTGCAAGAGCGCTATTCATGGCAGATCCCCCTCTTGCCAGTTCATCAGCTTTTTCGTTACCTTCTATGTTCCGGTGTCCCGGGACCCAAATCAAGGTTACTATATGGTTTTCACTCAAGTTGGTGAGGCTATTCCTAGTTTGCTCCACCACTTTAGAGGTTGTTATAGTCGCGTCCAGCGCGTGGATTGCGGCTTGGCTATCCGAAAGAATAGCGATATTGCCCTTAAAAGAGAAATCTGCGATTAGTAACCTACAGGCTTCCCCAATTGGTAGTACTTCCGCTTGGAAGACGCTGCTGGTATTGGGGAGACGCACAGATTTTTCAATTCCAAGTCTATGAGAATATATACCAGCTCCAACACCACAGTCCATTTTACTGCCATCTGTATAGACTGTGGTATCGAAGTTGTTTAGAGAGAATCCCTTATTCCATTCTTTTTTAGATGGAAAGAGTGTGGCAAAATTCCTATTGAACGTTACCATCGGGACGATGTAGTCAGTCCTCAACGAGGTTAACTGAGTTTGTCGCAATAATAGACTAGCGTGACCATAAGTTTTTCTTTTCCAGCGACCCGCTTCATTTAACCTAAATGCACTCATGGTTGCCGTCTTCTTTATATGTAGGTCTATTGGAATAACGTGTGTCAGTGCATTGAGAGCCTCTCTAGGACATGATCTGATTGCACCGACCGTTATTGCACAGGCTGATCTTTGTATTCTGCCGAGTAATTTGGTATTGTACTCTCTCCCTAGAGCTTTCCACCAAACTACCGAACCATACGATAAAATGGGTCGTATAACCGCCTTATACAGCCATAATGTATGCTTAGGTTGAAGACCCCATCTTCTTCCAAGCATACGTTTGCAGGCATATAAAGCAATTTCTGCTTTCCTTACCCGTTCTTCGACGTTTAACTTCCAGCTAAGTTTGGAGTCCAGAATTACTCCTAAGTACTTTGCACTGGTTGATAGTGACAGAGTTTGTCCGTTGATATTTGGTAGGGTGAACGTTGGTACCTTGTATCTGGTGGTAAAAAGCATAAGTTCTGTTTTACGCGGGTTTAAACTTAGCCCACATCCTGTGGCCCAAGAATTAAGCTCGCCTAACGCCCTTTGGATGATCCCACTGATCGTATTTGGACACAGTCCTGACACCATTAACACCACATCATCAGCGTACGCCACCACTTTTACCCCACCTCCGTCAAGTTTTGTTAAGATTTTGCTGATCACACATAGCCAAAGAAGTGGAGATAATACTCCCCCTTGTGGAGTGCCCCCGTGGACCTTCTTGGTTATGTTGATATTACCAATATTAGCTTTGATGATCCTCGTTTCTAGCATGGAGATGACCCAGTTACTAATGCAACTGTCCACCTCCAGGTCTATCAACGCCCGTTGGATGGTATCTGTGCTAACATTGTTAAAGGCGCCTTCGATATCCAAGAATGCCGCCATGGTATAATGTTTGCTCTCTAGAGAGCCCTCTATTGTTCCGATAACCTCGTGAAGCGCCGTCTCCGTAGATTTGCCTTTAAGGTATGCGTGTTGTGCAGTTGATATACCAGAGCTCTCCAAAGAGCTTCTGAGGTGCGTATCCAAAAGTCTTTCAAAAGTTTTTAACGGGAAAGACGAAAGACTGATTGGCCTGAAGTCTTTCGCTGATTCATGTCCTCTTCTACCTACTTTTGGTATGAAGACGACCTTGACTAGTTTCCAGCTGTCTGGAATATGGCCTAAGTTTAAACACGCTTTAAAAATTTCCTCTAGCCATGGTAGGATACAGTCTAAGGTTTCCTGTAACATCTTTGGAATGATCCCATCTGGCCCCGGAGATTTAAAGGGTGAGAAAGATTTGATTGCCCATGCAACTTTTTCTTTGGTAATAATTTCATTTGCAAGATGCTGTGGATTATATTGGCTCCGCCTAATGTTTCCCCTCTCACTTTCGTAAGCGCTGCATCCCGGAAAATGCGTGTTTAGCAGAAGCTCTAGCGATTCTTCTGCTGTAGCAGTCCAAGTTCCATCAGGTTTCTTGACCTAAGAAGCCATAGAGTGGTCTTTGGAAAGAACCCGGCTAAGCCTAGCGGAATCCCTGGTGGATTCGATTGACGAACAAAATTCCCTCCAGCTCTCTTTTTTGGCGGCCCTGATTGCCTTCTTGTACTGTCTCCGACTTTCTCTATACAATTCCCAATTTCCCGTCGAGTAGCTGAGGTTAAACGTTGATCTAGATTTTTCCCTTAGTTTTAAGAGCTCACTACTCCACCAAGGAGGGTGAGTTTTTTTGCTAAATTTTATGGGGCAGGACGTTTTGTAGGCCCTACTAAATGCCTTTTCCAGTGTTATGACCCTACTCTCAAGGCTTTCCGTGAGAGTGATTTGAGGGATAGGAGTCCCTCCTATCCTCTTGTTTACTGCATTTTTGAACCTCTTCCAGTTGGTTCTTAAAGGATTTCGATACGGTAGGGGTGGATCTACCTTAAGATCCAAATCGTAGAGGATCCAACTATGATCAGAAAAGGACCTTATATTGGATACCCTCCAATTATCTACCCTTACTAAGCTATTTTCAGACAGTAGAGTAACATCAATCACTTCCTCCCATCCTCTGAAGTACTCCGTACTAGGAAAGGTGAAAGTGGGACCGATAAGTTAGTATTAATAATAAAATTATATAAAGACTCACCTCGGTCGTTTGTCTCGGAGCTTCCCCACAACGCATGCCTCGCGTTGGCATCGCATCCGAGCAGCAGGTTCTTGTTTCTGGCTTCACACACAAGCCGACGAGCCTCCTCGGGTGGTGCTGGCCGATCATGTGCCTTGTAGATGGAAGCCAGTATGATGCCGACACCGTCAGCGGCTTCTACCTCCACAGCCGTCACATCCTGTGAACAATATGATGGGATTAAAAATATGTTCAAATGTTTCTTAGCTACAATACAAGATCTGGGGTTACCTTCAGTCCGTTTGTAGAAAAGGTTGTGGTTGTTCCCAGTGAACCCCTTCACCTCGGTGCTCCGCACCCAGGGCTCCTGGATTAAAGCGATGTCGACGTCCTCCTCCGCCAGGAGAACGGTTAGGTTGTCCGTTGCAGTCCGCGAGTGCTGCAGGTTTATTTGGACAACCTTGAGACCCATGCTGCTGGTCACTTTACAATTTGACGGCGTCGCCAAGCTGCACTCCCGGGTGCTGCTTATTAACGCCATCGTTTTTGGTAGATGCGGCGTCGTCAAGTTGCATGCCTGTGAGCAACTCGTTGGCGCCGTCAACCTCGTCCTGTTCATCCTCCGGATTTGCAGATCGGAATATCTTCAGTTGCGTTTTCTTGACGCCGAACCGAAGTTTATTGTCCACTTTTCCCAGTGGCTCGATACTCTCCTCCGATATTTGGAGAAGGAAGGACACACTGTTCTTTTGCGGAGCCTCCGCTTTGATGATGCTCCAGTCATCCATCGGAACAGTGCGGTTGTGTGCCTGCAAGTATGGAATAAGTTGCTTAGCTTCGAATTCCATGTTCGGGATCCAGATGCGAGCCCTCGACCGTCGAGGGATTTCGCTGGCCGGGATTAGTTTGAGCCTCAAACCTTCCCAGTCGCTCTGGATCTTGCCCACAACTGTTTGCAGGAAGTTAAGGGAGAGTTGATCATCGCACTTGATCACCCTGTATCCGCGGACCACCTCCATTGAATCAAATCCTGGCACATGACCCTCCGGGTTTGCCATGACATGATCGACGACAATGCGGGACAGCCGTGCCTCGATTTCGGACCACTTATCCGATGCAGGTTTACCGCGGTTTGTTATTTCATCAACCAACGCTATTTGCAGGTGATCCCGTGCCACCTCATTAAATGAGCGTTTGGTTGGTTTTGGTATTGAAGCAGTGTGAACCGACACTTTGTGCTTCTTCGTTGGTTTGTCGTTTTCGTCCTGCGAACGATTGCGTTTCACGGCTTCTGCCTTCTGGGTGGCCTGGAACGCCAGGTACTGATCGACCACCTTTTGGCACCTTGCCTTATCGGCCGCGTTTTTTTGGATGAGTTTTACCTTCAGCCTCATTTTTATTCATTCTTCCGAGAATAGTCAGAGACCTCTGGTAAAGCTTATACCTGGACGGGCCTTTTTTAACGTTTTGGCGCTTTTGCCCCTTGGCATCAGCGGATGTGGATGGTTGATTGGAGGTTGATGGCGTGCTGTGGCCCACAGCTTTGCCATCAACCGTCTCTTGGCTGGAGGCCAAGAGTTCGTCCTCTGAGGAAGTTCAGAACTTCCTCAGTTCGTTGGTGTCGGTCCGAGTTGTCCATTTGTCCATCTGTTATGTCAATGGGTGCGTCCGTTTATCCGTTCGTTTTGGGTCTGTGTCCGTCCGTTTGTCCGTCTTCTTTGTAACCTTATCCGAATTTGTTTGTTTATTTTGTTCGTTCATTCTGTTTCGTACGGTCACCTGCCCTTCCAGAAGGCTGCACATGTCGCCATGTGCGGTGACCAATGAGGATTTGCAGTGTACTACGCAGTCAACTGAAACTTGAAACGAACCAGTTCTAAGAGCGAGAACTGCATCCCAAAACTGAATGCCCCACAGTTTCTGTCTCGCAAATTGGACGGAAAAGTAACAACTTTACAATAAAGGGGACTGTAGATGGTCGATCCCAGGTACTTACTCTGGACACAGGTGCAGCTAACTCGATCATCCGGTCAGATTTCGTAAACCGTAATATGGAACCATTGGTTGGCTACAATTTTCAGACAGCTACAGGAGAGTGGGCTAGGATTTCAGGAAAGGTAGTTTACCGAGGTCGTTATTGGAGCTTTGTCAGTAGTTCACACGTTTTTACTGGCTGAAATCACAGACGAAGTAAAATTGGTGTAGGGTACTAAATTATTTCAAGTCACCACTTATTTTGGCTAAAATATCTGTTATAGGGAAATGTCGGGGTGTAGAAGCCACCGTGAAACTTTGAACAGACACAGGGGATGCAGGGTTTTGATCCATTCGCCCGTGTGGAGTTGCCTGATCTCCCATCGGGCGCGTCCCAGGTGGTGGATAGGGAGCCCTGGCATCACAAGAGTGGCCTTCGCTGATGGGGTGGGTTCAACACTCGTGTGATGACTCATTGGCATAGAATCAGGGTGCCATCCGCGAACCAAACTGGCTAGGGAGGAGTCCCGAAAAAAACCAAAAGGTAATGGAAAACAATGGTTCTATTACTCCAGGTGGAATCCACACAAGTGGCAATACACCCGCTTCGGCGGCAGGGGCATGGATTCTGGAGGCCCCAACCATTACCCAAGTCTCTCAGCTCTACGAGCGAGAGCGCATCCTGGAGGAGACGGTTGCTGCTATCGCAATCTCCTCTCCTTCAGAGTCTGAAAAACGTTTCCCTGCTTCTGAGGGCCTGAGTTGTGAGGTCTCTTCGTTGGCTGCACGACCTCCCAAAGAAGCAGGGAAATCGAAGAGCGCGGCAAGGAGGGAGAGAAGAAAGCGGCGGGCAAGGCTCATGCGGGAGAAATCCTCATGTGGCTCTGCCGGCCCTTCTACGTCTGTGTCTTCCAAACGACCTCGGTCAGCGGAAGTGACACCCACGGAAGCTACCGAATCTACGGTGGGCACAGGCACTCCCAAGTTGTCTCGCTCTCGAGGCAAGCGGAGAAAGACGGTGGCTGAAAGCAGCACACCTCCCTGCCCTGCAGTTGCCGCCAATGGCCGAGCCACGACCCCCCAAGGTACGAGCGCGGTCTTGGCGCCAGCCAATGTGGCGGGAAAAGGTTCTGCTGAGCCACGTCTCTATCGGCGCCTCGACAAAATGTCCAGCACAGCTGTCTGCCCGGCAAAATCTTCGTCAGTGGAAGATCGGGAGCTGGACCTTCGCCCAAGCACATCCAAGGGTGCGGCCAAGCCATCCTATAGCGAGAAGGCTGCTGGCCCACGACCTGTGGCTGTGATTGGAAAACTGAGGCCTGACCTTCAGCTGACGGATGCAGAAATCAAATACTGCAAAAGCCAACTGATGCGTCGGGTTATTGCCTCCGGTCCGGAAGCCAACGCGAAGGGCTATGAGACAAAGGACGGCACCATAAAGGTGACGTGCGCGTCTCTGGCCAACTTCGAGTGGATCAGGACCGTGGTCAATAACGTGCCCCCCATGGGGACCACTCGCTCCGCAGTATACAGCGAGGAGAGTGTACCCCTCAGGAAGGCCATCTGCTGGATTCCGGATCCAGACCTGTCTACGGCGGATGTCCTATCCTGTCTACGTGCCCAGAATCCGGGCATCAACACGAGGCTTTGGCGAGTCGTCTCGTACACCAAGAGTAAAAACCGGGACGGGAAGGAAGGGGCTACTCTTGTGGTGCGAGTGGACGAGGCCAGTGTTGATGTCATGGGCTCACGGTACGGGAACCGCCTGAGTCTCTTCTTTGGGACGGCCAGCTTCCATGTCTTTCCCAAATGAGTGACTCGGACGATTCCTGTAGCTATCGTCCCTTGACGGTGACGCAAATTAACTTGCAGCATTCCAAAGCCGCTACTGCACTACTAAGTAGAAGGCTTTCCCAGCTGCACATATTACCCCACATAACAGCAGTGCAAGAGCCCTGGGTCCTTAGGGGCCGTCTCTGTGGCTTAAGTGCGCTGAAAGGGGCCACGTTATTATATGACAGGAGTTCTAGCAGACCTAAGACCGGTCTTATAGTATCATCCCATCTCACTGTGACGGGTCTTGAGCAATTCTATTGCCAAGACCTGGTAGCGGCTGAGGTGTGTTATAGAGGTAGACGTGGATGGTCGAAGTTTGTGATTGCATCTGCTTACTTTCCTTACGATGCTCTGGAAGGGCCACCACCCGGGAAGGCCACTAGTCTCGTGAGGTTCTGTGAGCGGCGCAGTCTGGGCCTCATCCTATGTTGCGATGCTAATGCCCAGCATACAATCTGGGGCAGCAGCAAGTGCAATGGACGGGGCTCTCGACTATTCGAATTTATCGCGTCCTCCTGCCTAGACATACAAAACAAGGGCTCACAGCCAACGTTTGTAAGGGCTAGAAGACAGGAGGTGATTGATCTATCCCTATAAAACTCAAAACTTGGGTGGTCAATCAAGAACTGGAGAGTCCTTGCCGAAGATTCGTGCTCGGACCACAGGTACATTGAGTTTCAGTGTGGCGAGGAGGCACAAATGCCATTGCCCTCTAGAAACCCAAGAAAAACAGACTGGCAGAAGTTTAGGGAGGCGTTGCGGGACCTTGACGTTGCGCCACCAAGACTTCGAAAAGAACAGGCCATTGAGGCGGCTGTTGAGAAACTCAACGCTGCCCTAACCGACTGTTTTGAGTCAGCCTGTCCAATTCGACCTCTCCATAGCCGGACTCCCGTTCCGTGGTGGAACCGAGAGCTCCAGATGTTGAGGCGTGAGTCGAGAAAACTTCTAAACCGGGCCCTCAAGACTAACCTTGCAGAGGACTGGGAGCGATACCGTGATGTTCAGAAGAACTACAAGAGGCTTATTCGGGAATCGAAAAAAGCCTCATTTAGGGAATTCTGCAGCGGTATTGAATCTCTGAGTGACACGGCGAAATTGGTTAGGATCCTGAAAAGGGACCCAACGGCAAAGCTGGGGTCACTTAGGAAATCTGACGGCTCCTTCACGGAGCGGAAAAGTGAGACACTCAGCTTGCTGATGGAGTCTCACTTTCCTGGTAATCAGATAAGCATCAGCCGGCAACAGCCCTTATTGATAGAGGCAGTTGTCAGAGCTGCTACACCTTCTCGGTCGCCCGGACCAGATGGCATATTTCCTGCCATGCTGAAGGAGGGTGCAGAGTTCGTGACAGCAGCCCTGAAGAAAATCTTCTCGGCATGCCTGGCACTGGCTTACATACCACGCTCTTGGAGGATGGTGAGGGTCGTTTTCATCCCAAAGGTTGGAAAAGACGACTACACCAGCCCCAAAAGCTTTAGACCAATCAGCATGACCTCTTTCATGCTGAAAAGTCTCGAACGACTGGTGGAACTGCGCATACGTCAGAAGTCGCTGAAGGCTCACCCTCTGTCTCTATTTCAGCATGCCTATCAGAGTGGAAAATCCTGCGAGTCGGCACTGCAAAACCTTGTTGCTAGGGTAGAGCTGGCCATCGACAGGAGGGACTACGCTATGGGTATCTTTTTAGACATAGAGGGGGCGTTTGATAATGCCACTTTTGATAGTATGTGTAACTCTGCTAGTAGGCACGGCGTAGACCGGGTGCTAGTAAATTGGATTCGTTCGATGCTGGCCCAAAGAATCGTTTCGGTGCGAGCAGAGGAAGATCTGCAGGTGTCATCTGGGGTTAACAGAGGCTGCCCCCAAGGCGGTGTGCTGTCTCCATTACTCTGGTGCATGGTAATCGATCCTCTACTCACCACCTTAAACGAGTCGGGAGTCTACGCACAAGCATATGCGGACGATGTTGCTTGTTTGGTAACAGGCTCTTCGCTTATAAACATCTGCAGGAAAGTGCAGAAAACTCTGGATCGGATTGACACTTGGTGCTGTGCGAACGGGCTGTCGGCAAATCCCGCCAAGACTGGTATTGTCCTCTTTACCAGAAGGAGGAAGCTTGACGGACTCGTTCTGCCAAGGCTAAAAGGAGTCACAATCCAGCTATCCAAGGAAATTAAATATCTAGGAGTAATCCTCGATAGTAAGCTCCTATGGAAATCACACGTTGAGACAAAGGCATCCAAAGCGCTGACAGCTTTCTGGCAGTGCAAAGGTGTCTTTGGGAAAACGTGGGGTCTCTCTCCTAGCAAGGTCCTATGGATCTACATGGCTATGACAAGACCCATTATCACCTATGCATCAGTGGTCTGGATGAGTAGACTATCCCTAGTGGGAGTCAGGAGGACCTTATCGAGACTACAGCGCACTGTGGCCATCTGTTGCACCGGAGCTTTTCCGACTACTTCAGGCCCGGCACTAGATGCTCTGATTGGTTTACCACCACTTGATGCTTTCATCCGAGGAGAGGCCCTGAAGGCCATCTGCAGACTGAAACACAGTGGGAACTGGTACGGCCCTTGTCCGGCATTGGAACACAGAGAAGGCATGGACATCGATCCAACGATTCTCTCCATGCCCCTTGACTCAATGCCATCAAGAGTCGTACTTGAAAAGAGATACAGTGTAGTGCTACCAGAGGCTCAGTTGTGGGGAGACTCGGAAAATGAGCCCGGCAAACACTGTTTTCGCATTTTTACGGATGGCTCCAGGACCGAGCATGGCTCCGGCTCTGGGGTCTACGTGGAATCCAGCGGGACAAAACTGCACTTTACTCTTGGAATGCATGCATCTGTGTTTCAAGCGGAGGTGTATGCAGTTCAAGAAGCGATGAACTTTGTTGTGGAAAAACGATGGAGAGGCAGATCTATATGTGTCTGCAGCGACAGCCAAGCAGCGCTTATGGCCTTAGACAGCCCTCAAACCACATCAGGGGTAGTGAAGTCCTGTAAATCCAGGCTGAACTATGTCGGCAGACACAATAGCCTGATGCTAACATGGGTCCCGGGACACGTGGGTATCGCGGGTAACGAGACCCCTGACTCCTTAGCTAAGATGGGCTCTGAAGCCAACTTCTTTGGCCCAGAGCCCGCTTTGCCATTCCCCTCTGCGGCCATCACGGCCACGGTTAGCAAATGGGTAACTACTACCCACAAGCGAGCTTGGCAGGCTGAGAGAGGCTGCAGATGGACAAAACTGATGTTACCTGTCATGTCCGATCAACTGTCGCAAACCCTTCTGTCATTAAGCAGAGGGGAGTGCAGACGGCTGGTTGGATTGATGACGGGCCACTTTCTGTGGGCAAAGCACATAGAAAGGTTGGGCATCTCAGACAGTGTACTCTGCCCAGCTTGTGAAGAGGAGGATGAGACGGCGGACCACTTCCTGTGTGTCTGCCCCGCCTTCGCCCGAATCAGGTTTGAGGTCTTTGGCACTGTGTTAAGATGTGTTAAGAAGCGACCATCTTGGCTCCTTGGCACCACAAGATCTACTCAGATTTCTTCGGAGATCGGGTAGATTTAAAGAAAATTAAAAGGGAATCCAAGTGTAGTACAATGGACTCAATTAATGTCTGAGTGCTGCACTTGCTAGTTGTCCCGACAAAAAACAAAAAAAAAAAAACAAAAAAAAAAAAAAAAAAAAAAAAAAAAACCCGTGGAGCTCACTGGTTGTGCTGGTTAAAGAGAAAGATAGAAAGCTGAATGAAGTCACGAAAAAGGACTCTCCGTCATCACGAATAGATCACACTCTCGACACTTCATGCGGTGGATTTCCCCGCTTGATTTAAAAAGTGGTTACTGGCAGGTAGAAATTGAGGATTGCGATCGTGAGAAGATAGCCTTCAGAACAGCAGATGGGTTATGGAAGTTTTCTGTAAAGCCTTTTAAACTATGTAACGCACCAGCAACCTTTGAGCGCCTGATAGAGCATGTGCTGAGGGACTGTGTTTGGTCTATCTGGATGACATCATCATCATTATCACAAATTTTAGCGACCGTCTGAAAAAATTGGAAGAAGTCTTTAAGCGCATTGCCTTCGTTGAAGTATGATTGGATCCGAAGAAGTCACTTTTTTTAAAACAAAAACCACGTATCTTGGACATAGGATAACAACCGAGGGCATCAATAAGGACGGGAAGAAAATAAAAGCAGTGAAAGATTGGCCAGGAATAAGAAAAGTGCACAAAGTGCGAAGTTTCGTAAGAGTGTGCGCAATTGCAGTAGAAATCTCCACAAGAAACAGGAGGAAATATTCCAGTAGTTAAGGGGGGCGGTAACGTTTTTAAATTTTTTTTTTTGCATTTTTTTTATTTGATTTTTTAAATGAAGAACCTTTCAAGAATATTCTGTGAAAATTTTAGATGAATCGGAGCAAAACTTACAAAGATACAGCCATGTAAGTGGTGCTACCTACCTGGCTCAACCGCGCGCCATTTGTACCTAGCAACTGTTTCGCTCACTATATATTCTCTTTCACAGAAGATCATTTACCGACTGTAGACAACATCTACGACTATAAGTACATAGTGCCCTCAGGCGGTATAATGCCATAATAACAATAATAATAATAATAATAACAATTATAATAACAATGAAAGTAAACATTCGATCGAACAAAAATACGCGTGTGTTTTCTGCATCATTTCAGTTCCGTTTTCCCACAACTTACGTTTTCAAAGTCGGTGCCCCTCATAACTTTGAAACTACTGCACCGATCCTTTTGAAATTTTGAACACTTTTTCTGTAGATGTTTTACAAGGTAACGCCGAAGAGTTTTTTTCGAATTTGTTTATACTTTTGTTTTTACGGTAACTAATTCACCGATTTTTTACGCGAAAATCGTGTTTTCGACTTTAACGTGTTCCCAAAAATCGAAAAATTTTTAATTTCAAAAAACCCTCTCGGCGTTACCCGGAGAAAACGATTATCTATCGAAATAAATTTGGTTTTTTGATTTCAGATGATTTAACACCGAGTTATGAGGGGCACCGCAAAACTACTTTTTGTGAGATGCGTCCGAATAATTTCTGCCATTGCCGTATTTTTAAATATTTTGGATGAAAATTTCACAAAATATACTTCAAATGCTATAGTTTTATGTAGTAAAAAAATCATAAAAATGTGCGTTTTCTTCCATGAATTAACGTTACTCCCACCCCCCTTAAAAGAGCTTCTTTGTACTGCGATTATGTTAGCGTACCCAGTCACGAGAGAATAGTTTCTTGTGTATACAGATGCTAGAGCATCTCCCAAATGGAGATTATCTGTGAGACTGAGGTAACCAACCCTACAAGTCAGGAGGACCAGACGGAATTATACCAACGTAATTGATTAGTTAAAATCTTTAGGGAATCCCAATCTTCAGGGTATATCCCTAATTTATAGAGGAAATTCAGGGTGGTCTTTATTTCCGAAGCAGGAAAACCGGGCAATACCACTACCCAAAATTTTAGACCGACTAGTCTCTCTTCGTTTTTAGTCAAAACATTCGAAAGACTGATTGATCTACATATCAAGAGCGCTATTAATGCCAATAACTTCAGCATGGCACAACATGCTTACCAGAAGGGTAAGTCTGTAGAAACAACAATGCTCGAAGTTATTGTGGAACCTAGTCTTAAATGAATTGCTTATTACCATGAGAAATGAGAGGATCAAGATAGTTGCTTGTGCTGACGATGGCAGGGAAGTTTCTCTCAACTATCAGCGGGCTCGTGCAATCAGCGCTAAGGAAACTCTCCAACTGAGCGACCTCAAACGGTCTAATGATTAATCCAGCCAAGATCGATCTAAATTGGTTCACTAGAAGATATAAGATACAGAGTTTTTAGTTATCATCTATAGATGGAGTAACACTAACCTTATCGAACGAAGCCAAGTACCTTGGCATAATTCTGCACTCAAAGGATGAAGAAAGCTTGTAGTGCCCTCTTTATCCTTAAGAGGACATTTGGCAAAAAATGGGTCTTGAAACCGTATATCAACCACTGATCGTACAATACTATCGTCACACCCATTTTGACTTATGGAGCTTTCGCATGGTGGGAGGCGGTGCAAACACAATCCTACCTAAAGAATCTCATAAAAGTCCAACGATTAGCTTGTGTGGGAATAACAAATGCGCTCCGATAGACGCCTCAGGCGGCACTGGAAGTGATCCTACATATTCCACCCATTGAATGCTCCCAGGATCAAATCAGCAGCATGCTAAAAGAAATCACGTACGGTCATGCATCAGTTTTACTATCTGTGGAACACTTGCAAGACGCATCGAAAACAGATCTGGTTCCCAAGATCGATCCGAACAGAAACTATAATATTAAATACGAGTACTCGACAGGAAGGATTGGCAGACCAGAGTCATATCAGATGATAGTGATCACTATATTTATAGGGACGGCTCAAAGATAGACAATGGCACTGGATCAGGAATTTTCTCGGAACAATTATCTTTAAATTCCTTATTTAGACTTCCAGACTAGTGCAGCGTCTTCCAAGCTGAGAGCTACGCTATAAACCAAGCAGCAAAATCGATAAAGCTGACTTACCTCCAGCAAACCTTACCATTTTTATTGATAGTCAAGCAGCGATCAAGGCACTGGCCTTCAAAATGTTTTAAAGAGTGCAGGAGGTCGACATCGCTTCATCCAACAATACAACACCACATTTTGTTGGGTTCCCGGCTACTATGGAGTGGAGGGAAATGAAACAGCGGATGAGTGTGCAAGGATAGGCTCTGAGCTGGACCTTCAGCGAGTGGTAGAGGACATGAGAGTAACCGCGGAAGCCAAAAGAAGGTGGTCTCTAACCAAGAATGATATAAACAAGATTGCGCCCATCAGAGAGTGCATGACGCCGCATTAGCTGAGTTGCGCAGTGTTGCCAACCAAAAGAATGTTAGAAAAGGTCACTATGAGAAGATTTTAGTGCTAATGAAAATTTGTTGTAAAAATTGATATTTTAAAAGTGAAAATTTAATTTTTTGATCCTTTGGAGGTTACGTTAGAATATTAAATATTCTTCTCTCAACTCTTCTTAACATTTAAAACCTTTTTACACATTTCGTGTAATCATTCTTCCGGTCCTCAATCGTTAGTGGGACATAAGGCATCGAGAGGTGTATTCATAGTAAAAATAAGCAAAAAAATACCAGAAAATTTTGAAGAAACCATCACGACATTTTTACAAACAGAGTACCTCATGTTGTTGCATAACCTGAAATATAGCAAAAAAGTCGTTCTCTCAGCAAAAAACTCATAAATTAAAATGAACATAACCACAATACATTTATTTAAAAAAACGCACATTTTAAAGTTTAAGTAATTCAATAAAATTTTGGTATTTTATTTTCTTTAAATGGGCATTTTAGTGCGCTTTTATATCCAAAGTTAGGCAACACTGCAGTAGCAAGAGGTTTGACTGACAGATTTAACTGCTAAAAGGAGAAGAAGAACATCAACTATAACCGCAATCACGGGCAGCGCGACCAGATGTTAAAAAAAGTACAAAAGTTTACAAGATTATAAACATTACATTTTACTTAAAACAGGTTAGAAAAATGTCATGAAGAAAGAACTAAAACTACGAGACTAAATAACAAAAAAAATGCCTTGATTTAGCGAAAATGGTTAATCTGGCCATACTGGTGCTAATACAACGCCACTCATTGTCATTTGCTGACAGCAAAATAACTACCAACTGCAGAGTCTGCAAAGCGCTCTGGCCAAAACATACGAAACCTTCTCTCCCAATTAAAATACGAAGTCGTGTAGTCTGTGCAACCTGAACTCCACTTTCCTATTGAGCTGTGTCCATGTAGCACCAATGCATCAGAAAGGGTGATAGACCCCAAGTAACGCCCAGCATTCTTTTACACACGTACGGGGTATTACTGACCTTTTTCAACCTTTCCTCAACATTGTGCTTCCACAGTAATTTACCATCCAGTATTACTCCGAGGTACCTCGCATGCATGATCTTTCAGAGGAAATCGTTGTTGGCTAGCTTCGGGAGCTACCTCGCCGGGACCTTGTACTTCCTGGTCCGTTCTATGTCCGTTTTTTCGGCATTTATCCCTAGCCCTGCGCGAGATGTCCATTGGTGTACCGTTTTAAGTGTATTATTCATCACAAAACTGATGGTGTCCAAGTACTTTCCAGTAACTACTATAGCTATGTCATCTGCATATGCCAATAGTTTTGGTGCCCCTCCGTCAAATTTCTTGAGCAGTCCATTTGTCACAAGTAACCATAATAGCGACGATAGTAGGCTCGTTCGTATTGTTCCATTCCGCTCTTATCTTTCTGCAGCTAATATCTGCCTTATCCATAGATAAGCCGCGGGCTGCACATTAAGTGACTCTACGCTATTTAAAATAGAATCTTTCGTCAAACTGTAAAGGCCCCTGATATATCTAAAGGGTGACTTTTTAAGAGCTATAGGAAAGTTTTTCAAAAACATACACGAAAAATTCAGGAAAATGCATGAAATTTTGATTTAAGTCGAATAATACGATATAATTTAATGTTTGAAGATTATTTCATGCAAATGTTGACCGCGACTGGCGGGTCCATCCACTTAGTCCAGATTTGACATACTCTTTCCAATGTTTCGGCCGGTATCTCACATATAAATGTTTTAGTGTTGTCTTCCAATGCGTTAATTGAAGCAGGCTTGTCTGAATAGACATGAGCTTTAACATAGCTGTTAACCACATGACATGCAACTCAAGCTCTTATATTTTGGGCAAAAAAAGTTGGATATCAATTCACGGTAGCGCTCACCATTCACAGTTACGTTACGATTCGCAGCATCTTTGAAGAAGTACGGTCCAATGATACCTCCAGCCCATAAACCGCACCAAACTGTGACCTCTTCTGGATTCATTGGTAGCTCTTGCAATTATTCTGGGTGATCTTCACTCCGAAATCGACAATTCTGCTTATTTACGTACCCATTGATCTAAAAATGAGCTTCGTCGCTGAACACAATTTTTCGATAAAAAAGTGGTTCTTCGGCCAATTTACCAAGAGCCCATTCACCAAAAATTCTGTGTTGCGGTAGGTCGTTCGGCCTTAATTCTTGCTGTATTTTGAAAGGCTTCACACCTAACTCCTTTCGCAAAATTTTCCACGTTGTTGAGTAACAGAGGCCCAATGCTGCGAACGGCGACGAATCGATAATTGATGGTCATCATTAACACTGGTCGATACAGCTGCGATATTTTCTTCAGTTCGCACTCTACGTAAGCATGTTGGTGGTTTGATGTCCAATGTTGATGTAAATTTGGTTAGTCACAATAGCTCGAATAGCCTCTTCAGTGGGTCGATTAAACTGACCATAAAATGGAAGAAGCGCGCGATAAACTTTCTTAACAGAACACGCATTTTTATAATAAAATTCAATGATTTTCAAGCGTTGTTCGTTTGTAAGACGATTCATGGTTAAAATATAGACCAAACTGAAGATGTTTAAGAGTGAAACAAAACACGAAACGTGCGTCAGCTGTATAAACCAATTGTTTAAAAAGATAATAGCTAAAAAATCACCCGTTACGGTTAAGAGGCAGACTTTTGCGATTCTAAGGGAACTCTGAAGCTCTATCCCCGAGAGACATTCTAATAATATTGTAATTGTCTGTAAACAGCCCTTTTGGCAATATCATTTACAATTTCGTTTCCTGCAATACCCTTATGTCCGGGTACCCAATAGATATGCAACCGTCTGTCTGCGGGTAGTCTCTCTATGGCTTCCCTGCTTTTTAGAACATTTTTAGATGAAATTTCATGAGTTTATTGCTTTTATCGCCGCTTGGCTGTCAACGAATATATTTATTTTGGCGTTGCTTGATGCCTTTGCGATTGATATTTCCGCAGCCTTACTTTCAACAAAGAATTCTGCTAGAAAGATACTGCAGTGGTCAAAAAGCTTAAATTGCTGCCTGATGCTTAGCTCTGCGCAGTAGACATAACATAAGATTTTGTAACATTTAAACATAGCCCATTTTTCTTTCCCCAACACAATATTGCATCAAAAATACTAGTTCGATGAGAATGGTAAATGTACTGTATATAATAAGCACACGGATGGGCATTAACATATTTCCACACCAAAAACACATCCTGATCTACTAAAAAACAGAGGCTCAAGAATCTAACCCTGAGAGACGGCCGCTATTGTTGATTTAGACCGCGTTGAACCAACAACTGACTTGCTGAACTCTACTCTGAAGAAAAATAGTTGAACGTTTTATGAAGCTTTCGGAAAATGTATAAAAGTACCTAAGTTGGCAATAGATGACGAGACAGAACTCGCCAGAAGGTGAGACATGGGACGTTTGCTGAAACAGTGATATTTCCATTGACACAGGATATTGTAGCTCTCGTGAGGAAGCGAATGCTCAAAGTCCATCGGGTTGAAGTTGACGACCCTACTTCAATAGAAGTAATAAGGGAGTAATTTCCTCAATTTACATGAAGAAGCTAGGAATTAAAGTGTTACAACTACGGTAAGATCGGGCGTATGGCCCGCAATTGCAGTGTACTACGCAGTCAACTGAAACTTGAAACGAACCAGTTCTAAGAGCGAGAATTGCATCCCACAACTGAATGCCCCACAGTTTCTGTCTCGCAAATTGGACGGAAAATCAACAACTTGACAATAAAGGGGACTGTAGATGGTCTATCCCAGGTACTTACTCTGGACACAGGTGCAACTAACTCGATCATCCGGTCAGATTTCGTAAACCGTAATATGGAACCATTGGTTGGCTACAATTTTCAGACAGCTACAGGAGAGTGGGCAAGGATTTCCGGAAAGGTAGTTTACCGAGGTCGTTAGTGGAGCTTTGTCAGTAGTTCACACGTTTTTACTGGCTGAAATCACAGACGAAGTAAAATTGGTGTAGGGTACTAAATTATTTCAAGTCACCACCTATTTTGGCTAAAAGATCTGTTATAGGGAAATGTCGGGGTGTAGAAGCCACCGTGAAACTTTGAATAGACACAGGGGATGCAGGGTTTTGATCCATTCGTAAACCCGTGGAGCTCACTGGTTGTGCTGGTTAAAGAGAAAGATAGAAGCACCCGATTTTGGGTGGATTATAGAAAGCTGAATGAAGTCACGAAAATGGACTCTCTGCCATCACGAATAGATCACACTCTCGACACTTCATGCGGTGGATTTCCCCGCTTGATTTAAAAAGTGGTTACTGGCAGGTAGAAATTGAGGATTGCGATCGTGAGAAGATAGCCTTCAGAACAGCAGATGGGTTATGGCAGTTTTCTGTAAAGCCTTTTAAACTATGTAACGCACCAGCAACCTTTGAGCGCCTGATAGAGCATGTGCTGAGGGACTGTGTTTGGTCTATCTGGATGACATCATCATCATTCGTACAAATTTTAGCGACCGTCTGAAAAAATTGGAAGAAGTCTTTAAGCGCATTGCCTCCGTTGAAGTATGATTGAATCCGAAGAAGTCACTTTTTTTAAAACAAAAGCCACGTATCTTGGACATAGGATAACAACCGAGGGCATCAATAAGGATGAGAAGAAAATAAAAGCAGTGAAAGATTGGCCAGAAATAAGAAAAGTGCACAAAGTGCGTAGTTTCGTAGGAGTGTGCACAATTGCAGTAGAAATCTCACAAAGAAACAGGAGGAAGTATTCCAGTAGTTGAAATAGCTTCTTTGTACTGCGATTATGTTAGCGTACCCAGTCACGAGAGAGTAGTTTCTTGTGGATACAGATGCTAGAGCATCTCCCAAAGGGAGATTATCTGTGAGACTGAGGTAACCAACCCTACAAGTCAGGAGGACCAGACGGAATTATACCAACGTAATTGGTTAGTTAAAATCTTTAGGGAATCCCAATCTTCAGGGTATATCCCTAATTTATAGAGGAAATTCAGGGTGGTCTTTATTTCCGAAGCAGGAAAACCGGGCAATACCACTACCAAAGATTTTAGACCAACTAGTCTCTCTTCATTTTTAGTCAAAACATTCGAAAGACTGATTGATCTACATATCAAGAGCGCTATTAATGCCAATAACTTCAGCATGGCACAACATGCTTACCAGAAGGGTAAGTCTGTAGAAACAACAATGCTCGAAGTTATTGTGGAACCTAGTCTTAAATGAATTGCTTATTACCATGGGAAATGAGAGGATCAAGATAGTTGCTTGTGCTGACGATGGCAGGGAAGTTTCTCTCAACTATCAGCGGGCTCGTGCAATCAGCGCTAAGGAAACTCTCCAACTGAGCGACCTCAAACGGTCTAATGATTAATCCAGCCAAGATCGATCTAAATTGGTTCACTAGAAGATATAAGATACAGAGTTTTTAGTTATCATCTATAGATGGAGTAACACTAACCTTATCGAACGAAGCCAAGTACCTTGGCATAATTCTGCACTCAAAGGATGAAGAAAGCTTGTAGTGCCCTCTTTATCCTTAAGAGGACATTTGGCAAAAAATGGGTCTTGAAACCGTACATCAACCACTGGTCGTACAATACTATCATCATACCCATTTTGACTTATGGAGCTTTCGCGTGGTGGGAGGCGGTGCAAACACAATCCTACCTAAAGAATCTCATAAAAGTCCAACGATTAGCTTGTGTGGGAATAACAAATGCGCTCCGATAGACGCCTCAGGCGGCACTGGAAGTGATCCTACATATTCCACCCATTGAATGCTCCCAGGATCAAATCAGCAGCATGCTAAAAGAAATCACGTACGGTCGTGCATCAGTCTTACTATCTGTGGAACACTTGCAAGACGCATCGAAAACAGATCTGGTTCCCAAGATCGATCCGAACAGAAAGTATAATATTAAATACGAGTACTCGACAGGAAGGATTGGCAGACCAGAGTCATATCAGATGAGAGTGATCACTATATTTATAGGGACGGCTCAAAGATAAACAATGGCACTGGATCAGGAATTTTCTCGGAACAATTATCTTTAAATTCCTCATTTAGACTTCCAGACTAGTGCAGCGTCTTCCAAGCTGAGAGCTACGCTATAAACCAAGCAGCAAAATCGATAAAGCTGACTTACCTCCAGCAAACCTTACCATTTTTATTGATAGTCAAGCAGCGATCAAGGCACTGGCCTTCAAAATGTTTTAAAGAGTGCAGGAGGTCGACATCGCTTCATCCAACAATACAACACCACATTTTGTTGGGTTCCCGGCTACTATGGAGTGGAGGGAAATGAAACAGCGGATGAGTGTGCAAGGATAGGCTCTAAGCTGGACCTTCAGCGAGTGGTAGAGGACATGAGAGTAACCGCGGAAGCCAAAAGAAGGTGGTCTCTAACCAAGAATGATATAAACAAGATTGCGCCCATCAGAGAGTGCCTGACGTCGCATTAGCTAAGTTGTGCAGTGTTGCCAACCAAAAGAGTGTTATTGAAGGTCACCCTGAGAAGATTTTAGTGCTAATGAAAATTTGTTGTAAAAATTGATATTTTAAAAGTGAAAATTTAATTTTTTGATCCTTTGGAGGTTACGTTAGAATATTAAATATTCTTCTCTCAACTCTTCTTAACATTTAAAACCTTTTTACACATTTCGTGTAATCATTCTTCCGGTCCTCAATCGTTAGTGGGACATAAGGCATCGAGAGGTGTATTCATAGTAAAAATAAGCAAAAAAATACCAGAAAATTTTGAAGAAACCATCACGACATTTTTACAAACAGAGTACCTCATGTTGTTGCATAACCTGAAATATAGCAAAAAAGTCGTTCTCTCAGCAAAAAACTCATAAATTAAAATGAGCATAACCACAACACATTTATTTAAAAAAACGCACATTTTAAAGTTTAAGTAATTCAATAAAAATTTGGTATTTTATTTTTTTTAAATGGGCATTTTAGTGCGATTTTATGTCCAAAGCTAGGCAACACTGCAGTAGCAAGAGGTTTGACTGACAGATTTGACGGCTAAAAGGAGAAGAAGAACATCAACTATAACCGCAATCACGTTCAGTGCGACCAGATGTTAAAAAAAGTACAAAAGTTTACAAGATTATAAACATTACATTTTACTTAAAACAGGTTAGAAAAATGTCATGAAGAAAGAACTAAAACTACGAGACTAAATAACAAAAAAAATGCCTTGATTTAGCGAAAGTGGTTAATCTGGCCATACTGGTGCTAATACAACGCCACTCATTGTCATTTGCTGACAGCAAAATAACTACCAACTGCAGAGTCTGCAAAGCGCTCTGACCAAACCATACGAAACCTTCTCTCCCAATTAAAATACGAAGTCGTGTAGTCTGTGCAACCTGAACTCCACTTTCCTATTGAGCTGTGTCCATGTAGCACCAATGCATCAGAAAGGGTGATAGACCCCAAGTAACGCCCAGCATTCTTTTACACACGTACGGGGTATTACTGACCTTTTTCAACCTTTCCTCAACATTGTGCTTCCACAGTAATTTACCATCCAGTATTACTCCGAGGTACCTCGCATGATCTTTCAGAGGAAATCGTTGTTGCCTAGCTTCGGGAGCTACCACGCCGGGACCTTGTACTTCCTGGTCCGTTCTATGTCCGTTTTTTCGGCATTTATCCCTAGCCCTGCGCGAGATGTCCATTGGTGTACCGTTTTAAGTGTATTATTCATCACAAAACTGATGGTGTCCAAGTACTTTCCAGTAACTACTATAGCTATGTCATCTGCATATGCCAATAGTTTTGGTGCCCCTCCGTCAAATTTCTTGAGCAGTCCATTTGTCACAAGTAACCATAATAGCGACGATAGTAGGCTCGTTCGTATTGTTCCATTCCGCTCTTATCTTTCTGCAGCTAATATCTGCCTTATCCATAGATAAGCCGCGGGCTGCACATTAAGTGGCTCTACGCTATTTAAAATAGAATCTTTCGTCAAACTGTAAAGGCCCCTGATATATCTAAAGGGTGACTTTTTAAGAGCTATAGGAAAGTTTTTCAAAAACATACACGAAAAATTCAGGAAAATGCATGAAATTTTGATTTAAGTCGAATAATACGATATAATTTAATGTTTGAAGATTATTTCATGCAAATGTTGACCGCGACTGGCGGGTCCATCCACTTAGTCCAGATTTGACATACTCTTTCCAATGTTTCGGCCGGTATCTCACATATAAATGTTTTAGTGTTGTCTTCCAATGCGTTAATTGAAGCAGGCTTGTCTGAATAGACATGAGCTTTAACATAGGTGTTAACCACATGACATGCAACTCAAGCTCTTATATTTTGGGCAAAAAAAGTTGGATATCAATTCACGGTAGCGCTCACCATTCACAGTTACGTTACGATTCGCAGCATCTTTGAAGAAGTACGGTCCAATGATACCTCAGCCCATAAACCGCACCAAACTGTGACCTCTTCTGGATTCATTGGTAGCTCTTGCAATTATTCTGGGTGATCTTCACTCCGAAATCGACAATTCTGCTTATTTACGTACCCATTGATCTAAAAATGAGCTTCGTCGCTGAACACAATTTTTCGATAAAAAAGTGGTTCTTCGGCTAATTTACCAAGAGCCCATTCACCAAAAATTCTGTGTTGCGGTAGGTCGTTCGGCCTTAATTCTTGCTGTATTTTGAAAGGCTTCACACCTAACTCCTTTCGCAAAATTTTCCACGTTGTTGAGTAACAGAGGCCCAATGCTGCGAACGGCGACGAATCGATAATTGATGGTCATCATTAACACTGGTCGATACAGCTGCGATATTTTCTTCAGTTCGCACTCTACGTAAGCATGTTGGTGGTTTGATGTCAAATGTTGATGTAAATTTGGTTAGTCACAATAGCTCGAATAGCCGCTTCAGTGGGTCGATTAAACTGACCATAAAATAGAAGTAGCGCGATAAACTTTCTTAACAGAACACGCATTTTTATAATAAAATTCAATGATTTTCAAGCGTTGTTCGTTTGTAAGACGATTCATGGTTAAAATATAGACCAAACTGAAGATGTTTAAGAGTGAAACAAAACACGAAACGTGCGTCAGCTGTATAAACCAACTGTTTAAAAAGATAATAGCTAAAAAATCACCCATTACGGTTAAGAGGCAGACTTTTGCGATTCTAAGGGAACTCTGAAGCTCTATCCCCGAGAGACATTCTAATAATATTGTAATTGCCTGTAAACAGCGCTTTTGGCAATATCATTTACAATTTCGTTTCCTGCAATACCCTTATGTCCGGGTACCCAATAGATATGCAACCGTCTGTCTGCGGGTAGTCTCTCTATGGCTTCCCTGCTTTTTAGAACATTTTTAGATGAAATTTCATGAGTTTATTGCTTTTATCGCCGCTTGGCTGTCAACGAATATATTTATTTTGGCGTTGCTTGATGCCTTTGCGATTGCTATTTCCGCAGCCTTACTTTCAACAAAGAATTCTGCTAGAAAGATACTGCAGTGGTCAAAAAGCTTAAATTGCTGCCTGATGCTTAGCTCTGCGCAGTAGACATAACATAAGATTTTGTAACATTTAAACATAGCCCATTTCTCTTTCCCCAACACAATATTGCATCAAAAATACTAGTTCGATGGGAATGGTAAATGTACTGTATATAATAAGCACACGGATGGGCATTAACATATTTCCACACCAAAAACACATCCTGATCTACTAATATAAAAAACAGAGGCTCAAGAATCTAATCCTGAGAGACGGCCGCTATTGTTGATTTAGACCGCGTTGAACCAACAACTGACTTGCTGAACTCTACTCTCAAGAAAAATAGTTGAACGTTTTATGAAGCTTTCGGAAAATGTATAAAAGTACCTAAGTTGGCAATAGATGACGAGACAGAACTCGCCAGAAGGTGAGACATGGGACGTTTGCTGAAACAGTGATATTTCCATTGACTCAGGATACAGTAGCTCTCGTGTGGAAGCGAATGCTCAAAGTCCATCGGGTTGAAGTTGAAGACCCTACTTCAATAGAAGTAATAAGGGAGTAATTTCCTCAATTTACATGAAGAAGCTAGGAATTAAAGTGTTACAACTACGGTAAGATCGGGCGTATGGCCCGCAATTGCAGTGTACTACGCAGTCAACTGAAACTTGAAACGAACCAGTTCTAAGAGCGAGAACTGCATCCCACAACTGAATGCCCCACAGTTTCTGTCTCGCAAATTGGACGGAAAAGCAACAACTTGACAATAAACGGGACTGCAGATGGTCGATCCCAGGTACTTACTCTGGACACAGGTGCAGCTAACTCGATCATCCGGTCAGATTTCGTAAACCGTAATATGGAACCATTGGTTGGCTACAATTTTCCGACAGCTACAGGAGAGTGGGCAAGGATTTCCGGAAAGGTAGTTTACCGAGGTCGTTAGTGGAGCTTTGTCAGTAGTTCACACGTTTTTACTGGCTGAAATCACAGACGAAGTAAAATTGGTGTAGGGTACTAAATTATTTCAAGTCACCACCTATTTTGGCTAAAAGATCTGTTATAGGGAAATGTCGGGGTGTAGAAGCCACCGTGAAACTTTGAATAGACACAGGGGATGCAGGGTTTTGATCCATTCGTAAACCCGTGGAGCTCACTGGTTGTGCTGGTTAAAGAGAAAGATAGAAGCACCCGATTTTGGGTGGATTATAGAAAGCTGAATGAAGTCACGAAAATGGACTCTCTGTCATCACGAATAGATCACACTCTCGACACTTCATGCGGTGGATTTCCCCGCTTGATTTAAAAAGTGGTTACTGGCAGGTAGAAATTGAGGATTGCGATCGTGAGAAGATAGCCTTCAGAACAGCAGATGGGTTATGGCAGTTTTCTGTAAAGCCTTTTAAACTATGTAACGCACCAGCAACCTTTGAGCGCCTGATAGAGCATGTGCTGAGGGACTGTGTTTGGTCTATCTGGATGACATCATCATCATTCGTACAAATTTTAGCGACCGTCTGAAAAAATTCGAAGAAGTCTTTAAGCGCATTGCCTCCGTTGAAGTATGATTGAATCCGAAGAAGTCACTTTTTTTAAAACAAAAGCCACGTATCTTGGACATAGGATAACAACCGAGGGCATCAATAAGGATGAGAAGAAAATAAAAGCAGTGAAAGATTGGCCAGAAATAAGAAAAGTGCACAAAGTGCGTAGTTTCGTAGGACTGTGCACAATTCCAGTAGAAATCTCACAAAGAAACAGGAGGAAGTATTCCAGTAGTTGAAAGAGCTTCTTTGTACTGCGATTATGTTAGCGTACCCAGTCACGAGAGAATAGTTTCTTGTGGATACAGATGCTAGAGCATCTCCCAAAGGGAGATTATCTGTGAGACTGAGGTAACCAACCCTACAAGTCAGGAGGACCAGACGGAATTATACCAACGTAATTGGTTAGTTAAAATCTTTAGGGAATCCCAATCTTCAGGGTATATCCCTAGTTTATAGAGGAAATTCAGGGTGGTCTTTATTTCCGAAGCAGGAAAACCGGGCAATACCACTACCCAAAATTTTAGACCGACTAGTTTCTCTTCGTGTTTAGTCAAAACATTCGAAAGACTGATTGATCTACATATCAAGAGCGCTATTAATGCCAATAACTTCAGCATGGCACAACATGCTTACCAGAAGGGTAAGTCTGTAGAAACAGGAATGCTCGAAGTTTTTGGAACAATAGAGACATCTCTTAAAAATAAATAATTTACTATAGCATCGTTTCTGAATATCGAAGGAGCGTTCAACAATGTAGATGCAAAATCGATAAATTCAGTGTTGTCGAACATAGGTACGAACGAAAAGATTATCCGATGGATATGCAGTCTAACAGGGTTGGTAGGTAGGCAAAACTAGTCCAGGAAAACAGTTACCAGAGGAACTCCACAGGGGGGTGTTACCTCACCGTTATTGTGGAACCTAGTCTTAAATGAATTGCCTATTACCATGAGCAATAAGAGGATCAAGATAGTTGCTTGTGCTGACGATGGCAGGGAAGTTTCTCTCAACTATCAGCGGGCTCGTGTAATCAGCGCTAAGGAAACTCTCCAACTGGGCGACCTCAAACGGTCTAATGATTAATCCAGCCAAGATCGAACTAAATTTGTTCACTAGAAGATATAAGATACAGAGTTTTTAGTTATCATCTATAGATGGAGTAACACTAACCTTATCGAACGAAGCCAAGTACCTTGGCATAATTCTGCACTCAAAGGATGAAGAAGCTTGTAGTGCCCTCTTTATCCTTAAGAGGACATTTGGCAAAAAATGGGTCTTGAAACCGTATATCAACCACTGGTCGTACAATACTATCATCACACCCATTTTGACTTATGGAGCTTTCGCGTGGTGGGAGGCGGTGCAAACACAATCCTACCTAAAGAATCTCATAAAAGTCCAACGATTAGCTTGTGTGGGAATAACAAATGCGCTCCGATAGACGCCTCAGGCGGCACTGGAAGTGATCCTACATATTCCACCCATTGATTGCTCCCAGGATCAAATCAGCAGCATGCTAAAAGAAATCACGTACGGTCATGCATCAGTCTTACTATCTGTGGAACACGTGCAAGACGCATCGAAAACAGATCTGGTTCCCAAGATCGATCCGAATAGAAAGTATAATATTAAATACGAGTACTCGACAGGAAGGATTGGCAGACCAGAGTCATATCAGATGATAGTGATCACTATATTTATAGGGGAGGCTCAAAGATAGACAATGGCACTGGATCAGGAATTTTCTCGGAACAATTATCTTTAAATTCCTCATTTAGACTTCCAGACTAGTGCAGCGTCTTCCAAGCTGAGAGCTACGCTATAAACCAAGCAGCAAAATCGATAAAGCTGACTTATCTCCAGCAAACCTTACCATTTTTATTGATAGTCAAGCAGCGATCAAGGCACTGGCCTTCAAAATGTTTTAAAGAGTGCAGGAGGTCGACATCGCTTCATCCAACAATACAACACCACATTTTGTTGGGTTCCCGGCTACTATGGAGTGGAGGGAAATGAAACAGCGGATGAGTGCGCAAGGATAGGCTCTGAGCTGGACCTTCAGCGAGTGGTAGAGGACATGAGAGTAACCGCGGAAGCCAAAAGAAGGTGGTCTCTAACCAAGAATGATATAAACAAGATTGCGCCCATCAGAGAGTGCATGACGCCGCATTAGCTGAGTTGCGCAGTGTTGCCAACCAAAAGAATGTTAGAAAAGGTCACTATGAGAAGATTTTAGTGCTAATGAAAATTTGTTGTAAAAATTGATATTTTAAAAGTGAAAATTTAATTTTTTGATCCTTTGGAGGTTACGTTAGAATATTAAATATTCTTCTCTCAACTCTTCTTAACATTTAAAACCTTTTTACACATTTCGTGTAATCATTCTTCCGGTCCTCAATCGTTAGTGGGACATAAGGCATCGAGAGGTGTATTCATAGTAAAAATAAGCAAAAAAATACCAGAAAATTTTGAAGAAACCATCACGACATTTTTACAAACAGAGTATCTCATGTTGTTGCATAACCTGAAATATAGCAAAAAAGTCGTTCTCTCAGCAAAAAACTCATAAATTGAAATGAACATAACCACAACACATTTATTTAAAAAAACGCACATTTTAAAGTTTAAGTAATTCAATAAAAATTTGGTATTTTATTTTCTTTAAATGGGCATTTATGTGCGCTTTTATATCCAAAGCTAGGCAACACTGCAGTAGCAAGAGGTTTGACTGACAGATTTGACTGCTAAAAGGAGAAGAAGAACATCAACTATAACCGCAATCACGTTCAGTGCGACCAGATGTTAAAAAAAGTACAAAAGTTTACAAGATTATAAACATTACATTTTACTTAAAACAGGTTAGAAAAATGTCATGAAGAAAGAACTAAAAATACGAGACTAAATAACAAAAAAAATGCCTTGATTTAGCGAAAATGGTTAATCTGGCCATACTGGTGCTAATACAACGCCACTCATTGTCATTTGCTGACAGCAAAATAACTACTAACTGCAGAGTCTGCAAAGCGCTCTGGCCAAAACATACGAAACCTTCTCTCCCATTTAAAATACGAAGTCGTGTAGTCTGTGCAACCTGAACTCCACTTTCCTATTGAGCTGTGTCCATGTAGCACCAATGCATCAGAAAGGGTGATAGACCCCAAGTAACGCCCAGCATTCTTTTACACACGTACGGGGTATTACTGACCTTTTTCAACCTTTCCTCAACATTGTGCTTCCACAGTAATTTACCATCCAGTATTACTCCGAGGTACCTCGCATGCATGATCTTTCAGAGGAATTTGTTGTTGGCTAGCTTCGGGAACTACCACGCCGGGACCTTGTACTTCCTGGTCCGTTCTATGTCCGTTTTTTCGGCGTTTATCCCTAGCCCTGCGCGAGATGTCCATTGGTGTACCGTTTAAAGTGTATTATTCATCACATAACTGATGGTGTCCAAGTACTTTCCAGTAACTACTATAGCTATGTCATCTGCATATGCCACTAGTTTTGGTGCCCCTCCGTCAAATTTCTTGAGCAGTCCATTTGTCACAAGTAACCATAATAGCGACGATAGTAGGCTCGTATTGTTCCATTCCGCTCTTATCTTTCTGCAGCTAATATCTGCCTTATCCATAGATATATCTAAAGGGTGATTTTTTAAGAGTTATAGGAAAGTTTTTCAAAAACGTACACGTAAAATTCAGGAAAATGCATGAAATTTTGATTTAAATCGATAATACAGGCCATATAATATAATGTTTGAAGATTATTTCATGCAAATGTTGACCACGACTGGCGTTCAAATGGTCCATCCGCTTAGTCCAGATTTGACATACTCTTTCCAATGTTTCGGCCGGTATCTCACATATAAATGTTTTAATGTTGTCTCCCAATGCGTTAATGAAGCAGGCGTGTCTGAATAGACATGAGCTTTAACATAGGTGTTAACCACATGACATGCAACTCAAGCTCTTATATTTTGGGCAAAAAAAGTTGGATATCAATTCACGGTAGCGCTCACCATTCACAGTTACGTTACGATTCGCAGCATCTTTGAAGAAGTACGGTCCAATGATACCTCCAGCCCATAAACCGCACCAAACTGTGACCTTTTCTGGATTCATTGGTAGCTCTTGCAATTCTTCTGGGTGATCTTCACTCCGAAATCGACAATTCTGCTTATTTACGTACCCATTGATCTAAAAATGAGCTTCGTCGCTGAACACAATTTTTCGATAAAAAAGTGGTTCTTCGGCCAATTTACCAAGAGCCCATTCACCAAAAATTCTGTGTTGCGGTAGGTCGTTCGGCCTTAATTCTTGCTGTATTTTGAAAGGCTTCACACCTAACTCCTTTCGCAAAATTTTCCACGTTGTTGAGTAACAGAGGCCCAATTGCTGCGAACGGCGACGAATCGATAATTGATGGTCATCATTAACACTGGTCGATACAGCTACGATATTTTCTTCAGTTCGCACTCTACGTAAGCATGTTGGTGGTTTGATATCCAATGTTGATGTAAATTTGGTTAGCCACAATAGCTCGAATAGCCGCTTCAGTGGGTCGATTAAATTGACCATAAAATGGCGATAAACTTTCTTAACAGAACACGCATTTTTATAATAAAATTCAATGATTTTCAAGCGTTGTTCGTTTGTAAGACGATTCATGGTTAAAATATAGACCAAACTGAAGATGTTTAAGAGTGAAACAAAACACGAAACGTGCGTCAGCTGTATAAACCAACTGTTTAAAAAGATAATAGCTAAAAAATCACCCATTACGGTTAAGAGGCAGACTTTTGCGATTCTAAGGGAACTCTGAAGCTCTATCCCCGAGAGACATTCTAATAATATTGTAATTGTCTGTAAACAGCGCTTTTGGCAATATCATTTACAATTTCGTTTCCTGCAATACCCTTATGTCCGGGTACCCAATAGATATGCAACCGTCTGTCTGCGGGTAGTCTCTCTATGGCTTCCCTGCTTTTTAGAACAGTTTTAGATGAAATTTCATGAGTTTATTGCTTTTATCGCCGCTTGGCTGTCAACGAATATATTTATTTTGGCGTTGCTTGATGCCTTTGCGATTGCTATTTCCGCAGCCTTACTTTCAACAAAGAATTCTGCTAGAAAGATACTGCAGTGGTCAAAAAGCTTAAATTGCTGCCTGATGCCTAGCTCTGCGCAGTAGACATAACATAAGATTTTGTAACTTTTAAACATAGCCCATTTTTCTTTCCCCAACACAATATTGCATCAAAAATACTAGTACGATGAGAATGGTAAATGTACTGTATATAATAAGCACACGGATGGGCATTAACATATTTCCACACCAAAAACACATCATGACAGAATACTCTCTCTAAATAACAGAGGCTCAAGAATCTAACCCTGAGAGACGGCCGCTATTGTTGATTTAGACCGCGTTGAACCAAGAACTGACTTGCTAAACTCTACTCTCAAGAAAAATAGTTGAACGTTTTATGAAGCTTTCGGAAAATGTATAAAAGTACCTAAGTTGGCAATAGATGACGAGACAGAACTCGCCAGAAGGTGAGACATGGGACGTTTGCTGAAACAGTGATATTTCCATTGACACAGGATACAGTAGCTCTCGTGAGGAAGCGAATGCTCAAAGTCCATCGGGTTGAAGTTGAAGACCCTACTTCAATAGAAGTAATAAGGGAGTAATTTCCCCAATTTACATGAAGAAGCTAGGAATTAAAGTGTTACAACTACGGTAAGATCGGAAGTATGGCCCGCAATTGCAGTGTTGGTTGGTTGGTTGGTTAGAGTGGTGATTCATCCAGAATCCAACTAGCACTTCCGCACCATTTTGTTGCCACATCCTCGTTACCAAATTGTTTAACTGTTATTTGCAGCAGGACTATATCCAGTCTGTGCGGTTTAGGAACCTTATTAGGTTGTTGACGTCTACGCCAGACAGTTGCTCGAGACTCTCGAACAGCGGTTTGCCCAGGGTTAACATTCTGTCCTTCCATAGGGCTGGGCATTCGAAGAGGAAATGGAATTTTGTTTCCTTTTTCTCCGGTTGTTTACAACTGTGACAGTATGTATTGTGAGGGATACCCATTTTGGCTGCTTGTTCTCCGATAGACCATACTGTCTGCCGTTAGTCTACAGGCGTCCCGTCGTTTCATGTTTATCGATGCCGACGATTGCTTGAGGTTGTAGGTGG